>NW_022900915.1:32639508-32662752 GCF_012274545.1 Fukomys damarensis | reverse complement strand
TATATAATATAATAAATATAATTATGTCAAATACATCTATATATCAGCGCTATTCGGATAGAATAAAAAGATGGTGAAATACATGTCATATTATTAAAGATTATGGGTTCCTAAAACAATAATAAAAGAAATCCAGCTTCTATAATGAACATGTACCAAAAATTTGAGTGAGAATTTTGAGATCTTGCCTACAGTGCAAATACAACTAAGTATTTCAAATAAGACAAAAGTATTATAGTAAAGCCACCTTACATAGTGGTCTACCATGTATGCACATACCGGAGAGAAGGCTGCGTTTGTGTTTTCTCCAGGAATCCTCCCAAATACAAAGTGTAGTTCTCCAACATGAACAGGCTTGTGTGTATCCATGGCTCTTTTTAATTCACAATGTACAGTCCACGAAGAAGGGGCAGAAATGGAAGAAGATTCTATACTGGTCAGGTTCTCCAGAGGAGTCGAGCCAGTACCTATACTGCATCTCTACACCGAGGTCTATTTTAAGGAAGGGACTCCGGCCATTGTGTGGGCTTTCAAGTCTAGCATTTGCAGAGCAGGCTGGCCAGCCAATAGCTCTAGCAGGAATTGTTTCCATTTTAAGGTAGAAATCTTTCTTTGCTTGGAAGCTTTTTTTGTTTGTTTGGTTTTGTTTGTTTTTAAGGCCTTCAACTGGTTGCATGAGCAACCCACATTATCAAGGGTACTCTGATTTACTTGAAGTCACCTCATTGTAGCTGTTAACTATATCTATAAATGCTTTCACAGCAATGCACAGGCAGATGTTTGATTAACTGGGAATAATTGAGTATCATTTGGCTCTGTGTGGTAACCATGCCCTGGAGACTGTCACATGTAGCCCAAACTGCCTGGCAGGGGAAAGGAGACAAAACAGATGTTCTCCTTTCCTGCAGATGTGTCTGACATGTCTTCCACAGTGCTTGTGCAGCTGTTGATGGTGAGCAGAGTGGAAGCTATGTTCTACAAAAGCTAGAAAGTGTTTTAACCACTTCTGGGAAGCCTGGATATAAGAGGTCAATATTGAGATGGATTTATGGTGGCTTTTGGCAAACAGTTCTTTTGGAGTTAGGGTGAAGGGCATCATTTTTTTATGAAAACTATGTCCTTGGTTTCACTTTGCTAATGACAATCTAGAGTTTCACTTTGACATGTCACACATGAAAGCTATTTAGTCCTCCTCCCTTAACTTGGATCAAATTTACAATCTTAATTAATAAATTAATACTACCAGACCAGCAGCCATCTCAAGGCTGGTGGGAGATTTGAAGTTTCCAAATCTCTCTTGCCTTTAAAACCTCTGAGACATGTTTTCTTCTTCTTGCTGCTTTCTGCCCCAAACTTGTGAATTTGTAGGCCATAGAACAAGAACAGTAATGGGAAGATTGGGTGTGGAGAAACATACAGTTATTGGGCTGGGGATTTAGCTCCATGGTTCTGCCACCTACCTATCAAGCGCAAGGTACTGAATTTGATTCCTGGTACCAAAAGAAAGAAAGAAAGAAAGAAAGAAAGAGAGAAAGAGAGAAAGAGAGAAAGAGAGAAAGAGAGAGAGAGAGAGAGAGAAAGAAAGAAAGAAAGAAAGAAAGGAAAAAAAATACGATTATTTAGTATTTAAAAGTTTTGAAGGTATAACCCAAAATAGAGGTCATGAAAATTTTCAAGGACATTGCAGTGTTATGAGATAAACTTAGATTCTTATTTTCTATGATAGTGCAGTTAAATGAGAGAATAAGAGGAGTAGGGATAAAATATATGATAAGGAGGTGAAATTTTGTTTCCAATTTTATCTTCACAGGTATGAGTACTTAATTAAATAGTATAGAAATTATTTTCCTTGTGTCCTAATAAAATATGACTAATGAAAAAATCTAGCATATAACACATTATGAATACAGTTACAAAATAAGCACAGACTTTCCTTTATTTCACAGTAATTCCAGCCAAGAACGGAAACTGCTAACAAACCACAGAATTATTATTGTTCAGTCCAGGGAGGTTTTTTTTCCAGCCCTGAAAATTGAACCCAGGCCTTATTCATGCTGGGAAAGTGCCGTATCACTGAGCTCCATCCCCAGATCTAGAGGCAAAAATGTTTACTAAAGCAAAAATCCCCCAACTTGACACTGACTGGAAAATACTGCAGCAAGACTGACCAGTATTTGCCCCAAGCAATTGCTAAGATCAGGTAGCAGTTGCTCAAAACACAGCAACTCTACAACTTTCTAGAACCTGTTTCTTGTGTGCAATACCAGCAAAGTTTATTGTTTTAAAGAAAAGGATTTTGACTTACTCATACTGTGTCATGGTCAGCACTTAGCAAATTAACTTAAACATTTCCCCACGGTTAAAAAATAATCCAAACCAAATAATCCAGGGTGGCAGTGGAGGGGGTGAAGTTTGCATGAATCCTTTGTAAAAGCAAAAAGTTAAAATATTCTGCCATTGAAAATTCCTGAGCAACTTTAATAACCGTTTACTTCCCAGGTGAGGCTAACTGAGAAGCAAGGTGGTGGTGCTATTTGGAATTCCTGGGTTTGGGTTGGGGCTTCCATAGGAACCTTTCCTTGGCTTCTGTCCACCACAAAGAAAAATGTTTTTGCTTCAAAGAGAGCATGCACAGAATCTCATCAGAAGCATCTGCTATTTTTTGAAGCAGATAAAACTGCTGAGTTATATTTGTTATAGTCATGAGCTAGATAATAACTTCTTCAATTCTGTTACCTGATAAGAAACAGAAGAATTAGCCTCTCTCCTTCTACTATATTACCTTGTTAATGCTATTTTGTATGAATAAAGTCCTCAAAGCAATCTTGGCATATTTTTCTATGAGAAGAAAGAAAAAAGTGTATATATTTTTTCCTTCTATGTTTCTAAGGCTACAGAATCAGACTATCCAAAGCTCATTTTCTTAGAACTTGATGGTACACTTTTTATGCCAGGATAATTGCTTTGGTTCCAAATGGAGGTCATGCCGTCTGGCATGGTTAAAATGTCATATTCTAGGTCATACGTTTGCTAATTTATTCTTAACACACTAATAAATTTTCTGCTTCTGAGTTTCAGTAATATTTCTGGTTGAGCCAATAGACCAGTGCTTTATCCTTTGGGTGTAATTAGTCTGATGCTTTTCCACCTGCCAACGGACTGAATTTAATAAGATCCTTTTCTGCTGTCTTAGTCTGTTCAAACTGCTACAACAAATTATCATAGAATGGGTGACTTAAACAGCAAACATTTATTTTTCACAGTTTTGGAGCCTGGGAAGTCTAAGACCAAGGTACCAGCAAACCCTGTGTGATGAGGGCCTGCTTCCTGGTTTACAGATCCTTATCTTTTCTTATCCTCACGTGGTGGGGAGGAGAGGAGGCAGGTTTTTTCAGCTGTTCCTATAAAGGCCCTAATTCATGAGAGCTGGCTGTAATAATCATCTTCCAAAGACTCCACTTTCTGATACTATCACATCAGTGTTGGGATTTCATCTTATGACTTTGGGGGAAGCACGTTCAGTTCCTCACATCTGCCATTGGGATACTTCGGGAACAAAAAGTTCAAATGTTTAAGACCAAGCCAGCCCATTTCCTCCCCCAACCAACGTGAGGTACCCATGAGGTGCCCCATTAGACTCTCTCCTAATTGACTACCTATTTTTGATTACTGATGCTGTTACTTAAAATAGATGTAGAACTCAAATGACAAAAGATCTATCAAAACACTATTATTGCTGATTTGGTTTAACAAAAGTTGTTTTGTGGGTTGTGAAGTCAGTGTCCAATTTTTATAACCCAGCTTTCCTGTATTTGTTTAAGTACAAGGAAAATTGTGTGAAGAAGCAGGGACCAAATAACTTGCCAATGTGTATAAGAAAGCTCAAGAGGCAGGAAGCAAAATATTGTGGTAGTGGGAAAATGAAGAGAGACATGTTGCCATCATTTGTTGATTCTTCTAGTTTTTCAAGTTCTCAGCAGAACCAGGATGGAAGTCATTCTATAATAAACAAATGATTTCATGGTAATGCAGTTGAAATATGCAAAAAAAAATTTTTTAAAAGAAACTTTCCAGAAACACTGGTTTGTGTTTCCCTGGAAGCTTAGTGTCCAGGTAAAACTACACGCTGAGAATAAATTCTGAACCACTACAAAAATTCTATCATCTTACTTTCTGTTTCCCATGTTAGTGTTCAAAATGTTTGATTTTGGGGAAAATGCATTTTTTGCTTACACTGGCCCTGCTCTCTGGCCACACTTAAAATTTTTGCTAATCCACTGAAATTATTTCTAAGGTTGCTGTAATAAACATGCCCAACATGAAAGGAATGTTTTCAAGTTAATATTTTCTGCAGTCTCTCCTGCTCCGTCCACCCCAGCACTGGGGATGGCAACCAGGGCCTGATGTTAGGCAAGTGCTCTTCCACTGACCTGTATCCCCAACACGTTTAAAAAATAATTTTTAGATTTTAAGACAGGGTCTCCCTACCTTCCCCAGGCAGACCTCTAATTTTCTGATTCTCTTGCCTCAGCCTCCCAGATAGCTTGGATTACTGGTGTGCACTACCATGCTGGGCTTTTCTACAATCTGAGGTGAATTCACTGGAATATAGACATAGACATAGATATAGATATATAGATATATATAACTATGAGAGATACATAGAAAGAAGGGGGAAGTTCAACTACTTCCCCAAATTACATATTTCTTTGTTTCAGAAATAATTTAATATATATATACTAATTTGTTTCATTTATACTACTAGTGTATCTCAATTGTTGAAGAGAAAGATTTGTGTTTCTTTTTTTTAAGAAAAGTCTTTTTGATTTAGGTCTTACACTCTGAAGACAGCAATACACAGTGTATTAACTGTAATTCTCTTATTGTTTTGTTATGAATTTTTGTTTTATCTTTTCACTAAATAAGAAAAGAATGTTAAGGATACCAAATGGGGTTTTCAAATTTTTTTTCCCACTTAATAATTGTTGGGATTTGAATTGGAGAAGTCTGGAAAAATGTTTCCAATGTGGAAAATGAACTAAAAACAAGAAGGTAAATAGAATGTAAGATGCTTGTAAATGTCTCTGTCTTGGCCACTTTGGGCTCCTACAACATATTACATACCATAGATTGCTTGGCTTATCCAACATACCTTTCTTTCTCCCAGTTTAGGAGGCTGAAAGTCTGACATCCATGTGCCACATAGTCTTATTCCGGTGAAGTCCATTTCCTGGTTTTCTCACTGGTGGGGAGGAGTGAGAAGGGGTGAGGAAGTTCTTTTTGAAGAGGGGTGAGGAAGTTCTTCTGAAGCCACAATCCTGTTCCTGAGGGCTCCACGTGCCTCATCTAATGGACTCCAGAAGTCCCCACCTCCAGATATCAATATGAAAGATAACCCATCAGTATTTTGACTTTGGGAAGGCATAAACATTTAGTCCATAGCAAGCTTGGTAAACTCTTTAGGTAAACCCTGTGTGTCTTCTACATGGCTTAAGCTCTGCACTATAATGGTGAGCCAAACACATTCAGATAGGATCGTTTTGTCCGTTCCTCTCTGTAGAGGGAAATAAGCTAATCATATAGCAGAAATAAAAGTAAAATCATCACTCCATTAAATAGAATAGGAAGTTAGAGAAACATGTAAGTACCTGAACTACAAATGCTGCTAGACCTATGGTGAAGGTATGCTGTGATAAATTCATCATAAATTTAAAATATCCTAATACAACAATGCATTTCATACACCTGACCGACTGAATGCCTTAGCCTAGCTGTGCAGCCCACAGCAGCAGGTCAGTTGTTTACCCTTGTGGTGGCCCAGCTGATGGGGTCTGGCCCTCGCTGAAGTCCAGCAACACCAGAGTTTTGTATGGTAGTACCTTAGTACTCACCTTTAATTGGTTTGGAAGAAGAAATGAGTATCCAAAATGACAAGTACCAAATAAATACTTTTGGCTGGAAGGGATAATGAGTCGCAAAGCAATCAACATTGGCAAGCTCTAGCTTGCAGGTGGAGTACCAAACAGACAAATACCAGGACAAAATTTCTTCATCAGAATGCATGGAGTACCAATTTTGACCAAAAGCAGTGCAGTACCAATGTAGAGGTGTACTATGTATTGGTAACCTGGGAAAAGATCAAAATTCAAAACAAAATACACTTTCTATTTAATGCAAATCACTTTTCCATTACAATAAAGCCCAAAACATATAAGCTGACCCATCCTATGTCAGGACTGTTTGCAGTTGGAGCTGTACAGGAAGTCTTTTCTGTGGAAGTCAATACTGAGAACAAATCCAAATAAGAATTAAAGAGCTGAAAAGAAAGCATAGTGTTCCATGTAGCAGAAACTGTGCATGAATGTAGGAGAATTCTTCTCACAAATAAACTTTTACAACCTGTGAGAGTCTGAAGAAATTCTTTTCAGTTCATATTCTCAATAAATCATGAGATAGCTAAAAGAGTATGTGATTTGTAGGACCTTAAACTGGGCTATGCTGGGACAGTAGTTTTGTTGTGCACTGAGGCAGTGGACTAAGAAAGAGGAGGGGGAAACGTAGACAAGTGGATTCAAGTACCATACTTAGATCTGGGACTGTGAGGTGCTGGGTCTTGTGCTGTAGAGGGCCCCCAAATCATAACTATATTAACTATATTTATAAAAGATTGTAAAATCATAGACGTTGCTGTCCCAGACCATTCACCTTGTGTCTGATCCTCATCAGGCCCTGGAAAAATTCTTTTCCATATCTTTTAAACTGCCTTCTAAAGAGAAAGGCACATGCATCCAAATGCCATGAGATACTGTGGGTTATGTTTCTTCCAACACGAGAACAGGAGAGTGCTTGAGTCCGGGGAGGATTTGAACTGCAGAAGCACCCAGGTAAAGAAAAGATAATTAACCTGTCAGATCATCTTACAGCATGAACAAGAGGTATTTGCATAATGAAGTTCCATTTCCCACTGGTACTGAGCATCTATCTTCTTGTTTCTCTTGGTGCAAACTAATTCACGGTTCTGGAATCACTCCAGACATACTCATTATTTGTAATTGTTGTGTTTAGTGCTGAGGGAAATTTTGCAATAATAAATTTGTCTATATCTGTGTCTAGTTGTAATATGCTTAAAGTGTGATACCAGATCTTAATATTGGCAACCAGATGGACACTGACTGCTAGAAATGCAAATAATTTTATGTTATAATAAAATTTGTAATGGATTAATTACTTTTTCTCTTTTTTTGGTACCGGGGATCAAACTTGGGACTTTGCGCTTGCAAGGCAGGCAGTGGGACCACTGAGCTACATCCCTGGCATAGATTAATTACATTTCAAAAACTAAAAATGTCAAGGTTACTTAACTTTACAATTTGATATGCATTAAAGTTTATACTTTGCATATTAACTTTAATAATTTTATGTATTTTAAAAAGAAAAATAATAAAGTTTTTTCATTTCTGACTTAAATTTACTTACATTTTTATTAAAATATATTCAAATTTTATACTCTTTCTATAAGTGCTTTTAAAAAAGTAGAATGCATTGCTACATTTTATTATTGGATCTTTCAGATCATTGAGAATGAGTGTTAATGAAGAAATGGAGAACTGGGATAAAAATACAGAATTTAAAAGAATACAGAAAAGAAAAACTCCGGGTATTAAAAAATAGAAAAAAATTCAAAATTATTGAGTTTATTTTAAATTCAAAATAAAATTTTTATTTATTTTTTTTATTTTTTGGTACTGGGATGGAACTCGGGTCTTGGCACTTGTGAGGAAGGTGGCAGCACCACTGAGCTAAATCCCCGGCCCTATTTTTAAATGTTTTTCCAATTAAGTTTATTGGTACATTCAAAGCAAACAATATAGTTACATTTATCATTGGGATCTTGTACCTTTACATGATATGTCTTGGTTCTTATTTTTTTCCCCATTCCCCTGCCCTCCCTTCACCCTAAAATTTTTATTTAAACAAATGGAAACAATGAAAGTGAGCAGACTTTCACTGAACATGACCCTCATAGGATTTGCAAACAAGAGATGATGACTTCTTATTTAATAAAGCTTCAAGTACTGGTGAAAAGTAATGCAAATTAACAGGAGTATTATTCTTATTAAATCCACAGTTTATATAGGTCAGCCAAAGAGTCTTTGTAACTTTATATACTCTATTAAATCAAAGCTTAATTGCTCTTTCTTTCCTTAGTGAGAATGAAAGAGGATTGACTTTAGATCACTTTTATAACCCAGAACAACAAAAGAAACTCTAACCCACTTGGTAGATTCTATCTTCAAGATTAATGTCTTTAAAATCAGCAAATTGGGAAAGAAATCCACTGGAACATTTGATGTTTAATGATTTCGGAAACAGAGATATCAGATCCTTCTGACAGTATAAGAATGTTGCTAGTAAAACACATTTCAATTCAAATTAATGATTATACTTTTCTATTTTAGGAACATGGCAAAATTTGTTCCTCCCTCTCCCTCTTCCCTTTCTTCCCCTCCCCTCCTCCATCCCCCTCCTCCCTGGCCTCCTGGTCCCTCACTCACCTACCCCTCACAAGCTGGAAATTGAAACTGGGGCCTTATACTGCATATGCTAACCATCAACTGCACCACTGAACTGCACACACCCCTGACCCCAAAATTTCAATATTTATTCTAAATTCTGTCAAGCAGAAGATTGTGAAAGCCAGCTTTTATATTCTCTACTTAGTATGTTGTTATCCCTGTTACATGTTTCACAACCAACATTCAAAGTGGATTATAGCCAGTGTTGTTTGTATACTTACATAGTGTAACATTGAGCCAAAGAAACTCCTCTCGTTTATAAGTTACCCAGTCTGTTATAACAGCACAAAAGAAACTAAGAAAATGGCCACCAAGAATGGAGTTGTTGCCTTAACAAATGCATGAAAATGTGGAAGCAGCTTTGAACCTGGGAAATAAGCAGAAGCTGGAAGAATCTGGAGGAGAAGGCACAGCTGGATTTTTATAACTGGAGCAATGAGGGTTGATTCTAGTGAGGAGGAGACACAGCTATAGGAAAGTGTGGAACTTCTCCAAGATTACTTATGTGTAAGTAACCAGAAGGCTGGTAGAAATGTGAACTGCAAAGACCATGCTGACAAGATTTTAGATGGAACTCAGGAACAGAGTATTGGAAACTGGAGTAAAGGTCAAAGGTTATATGGTTTGAAAGAAGTTGGTTGAAATCTGTATATTTAAGGTGGAATGAAAGAAGAAAAAGAGATTACTCGGGATTGAAGGGGACCAGAGGCTGTTCATCAAGGCAAAAGGACAAAGACCTGAAGGGGTTTCAGAGACCCTGGGGCAGCTCCTCCACTCACAGAGAAGACTAGAGGGCAAGGGTTTCCAGGTGTGGAGAAGCGCTCGCTGGACCTTAGCATTCACTGTCCTGGGACTTTGTTCCTGGATTCCAGCACAGAGCCCCACTGTAGCTCACACAGACCTAGGTTCAGCTTCAGCTGCCACGTGAAAGAGCACAGGCACTGAGCCTTGGTGGTGTCTACATGGTGCTAATTCTGCAGGCACACGCTAGTTGGACAACTATGGGGCCACGGTCATCTAAATTTCTGAGAATGTCTTGGACAGCTTGGGGGAGCAGGCAGAAACTTGAAATGGGGCAGAGCCACAGCAGAGAGCCCCTACTAGAGCAATGTGTAGTGGAACTGTGGGTGAGGGGCTGTCACAGAGACCCCAGAATGGTAGAGATACCTGCATGGAACTCCAGCCTGGAAGAGCTGGAGGCCTAAACTCCAGTCTGTGAGATGTGCCATGTGGCATGCGCCCAGCAAAGTCTGCGGACTTGGGGGCCCAGCCCCTCCCCCAGTGTACCCGGATAGTGGGACATAGATTCAGGGAAGATTATTCTGGAATTTTAAGACTTGATACTGTTTTACTCATTGAGTTTTAGTCTTGGGAGCAGTTGTCCCTCTTACCTTTTTCTCCTCTAGAATGGACATGTCCCACCATTATATTTTGGAAATTGATAATTTCTTTTGATTTCACAGGCTCACAGCTGGAGAGAATTTGCCTTGGAATGAATCATGCCTTGAGTCTTATCCATATCTTGTTTATATGAACCATTGGACTTTTGAGTTGGTGCTGGAATAAAACTCTGGGGCTATTGGCATGGAATGAACATACTTTGTATATGAGAAGTACTTTGTATATTAGAAGGCCAGATGTGGAATGCTATGGTTTGAATGTATCCCCCAAATCAAACATGTTGGAAACTATACTGGAGGGGAGAATGAGTGCACAACTTTAATAATAGGCTTTGATTTAAAATATTATTTAGAGAGAGATTGGGTTACTTGAGTAAGCAAGATTGATAACCGCAAAGGTGAACAGAATTTTGATGAAAAGTTGTTAAGTATATGCTACATAAGTTTGAAATTGTTACAGAGAAACAGGGCTTCAATCCTGCTTGGACTGATGAAATCTTTGGAACAATTTAAACATGACATACAATATATTTAGGATCTGTCAAAATGTGGAACATCCAAAGAAAACCACAAAATTTGACCTAGTACATACTCTTGGTTATAAAATGGAAGTGCTGATCTAATGTTATTAAAGCAATTAGATTTTAAACAAAATTCAAAATGTGCTATAGCAGCTAAGAACAGAACATTTCTTAAGTAGCGAATTGTGGCTTTGTGTAGAAAATGAAATTAATTTTGAATATTTTATTCACATATTTGCTATTAATATTAGTAAAAGCTTAGAAGAAATAGGTCTGTTTGGTTAATTCACTTTTTAAAGGATTTAAATATTTTTAAAACTTAAAGAGCATAGCTTAGAAAATAGAATAAAACTATGTGTAGTATAAAATGAAAGTGATAATCCCTCCCAAAGAAGAAATAAAATGTTCAAGTATAAAGGAGAGGACTCATATTTTTAAAATCCCCATGCTAATTTTTATAAGTCCATTTTCTGACCATTAGAAATCAAGGTATATTTCCAACCAAAGAAAGAGCTGAACAAGTTGAACAGCATGGTGCTATTTAAGCTTTGTAATACTATTCCAGAATTGCACACATTGGAGATATCACAAGCACAAGGACCTGAGTCCGATCCCCAGTACCAAAAAAAGAAGAAAAGATTGGAGATACACTGTAAAAACCTAGATACTATCTCTTAGGAGTGTGTGATAAGCAAACTCTATGATGAAATTAAAGTACTTGATAATAATTTGGGAATGATACTTTCTTTATCTTGTGAAAATCTGTTCCAATGTTTGAGCATTGTATGCAAAGTCAACATTCACTTCTGAATTAAATATAACTTGGAGAACTTTATTGGCAATTCTAGTTGCTGCTTTTTCAGCAGAAGTGTTTCTTTAAATACAGTTAATAAAAACTAATAATTTTGATCCTGGGAAGGTTGTCTAATTTGGCATTTCCTGTCAGTGAAACACAAATGATGTGAAAATCTTGACTAAACAACATAATTAGTAATTTTGATAAACCGAGGGTGAGAAAAATGTATTTTATGAATAAATATATAGCCTGTTATGAATTATAGACATCATGAGTACTCATCCAAATATCACTGTGACCACACTACTCAGAAATAATTCTGATACAATAATAATTCAGTTGGTTTAGTTGCTTTGCTAACTTTCAGTCATAGAAAACCCATAACTTTATTCATATTTGGAGAACTTTGTTTTTATGAAGTTATTTGTTAGGATGATAGGACATATTTTAGCTTACTGTGTGTTTGATTAATTTGTATCATTTAAATATGGGCTTCTCTTCGTACTCTTGCCCCAGGCCTACAAATGTCAGGAGTAGAGCTGAGCAGACAGCTTCCCTCATGCACATGATGTTCATTTGATAGGGAGCTGTAGATATGCTCGTTGCTGCTGCCTCCTCCTCCTCTTCCTTTACCTTCTCCTATCCTCCTCCTCCCCCTCCTCTTCTTCCTCCTCCTCTTCCTTCTGCTCTTCTTCCTTCTTTTTCTATTTTGATGGTACTGGGGATTGAATATAGGGCTATCACACTGAGCTATATCCCCAGTACCCTCCCCCGCTTTGAAATGGAGTCTTGCTAAGTTCCTAAATTGCCCAGGCTGGTCTTGAACTTGTGATCCTCCTGCTTCAGCCTCCCAGAGTGCTGGAGTTACAGGTATGCACCACCACACCAGGCTTGGATCTGTCTGTTGGAAAGTACCCTAGGGGCCCATGTATGGTCAGCTTCTTGTAGGTTATTCACAGGTAGGATAAGTTGGAGACAGCTTGGAGTTAGGCTATAAAGATACAAAATAAGCAACACTATTTGTGGTCCTTTGAAAAGACTTAGAGCAAGCTGTTAAGAATACCTTTCCTGAAGATCTTGAGGGGCAGAGGGGAATAGCACTCTTTTTAAATAGTATCCTTCACCACCTCTTCTCCCATCATCCCCAACAATGACTTGCTACAGTGAAGACTAATGCCAAAGGTCTGTATGACATGACCTGGATTAGCTGTAATGCTTTCAAAAAGAAATCTCAATGTACTTCACATTGCCTTGGAATATTCACTCATTATACCATTTTGCTTTAATAGATGAAAGATAAAAGTAAGTATAAAACACTTGGTAAAAATAAAGCCCAAATGAGTGTGCTATGATAATATTTACTATCTGTATGTCATACTGGAAGCCTACTCATGTATTTATGACCTGCTTGCCATATTTCTATTTAGTTATTAATTACTTTCTTAGAAATATTCTATATGGATGATCAAAAATAATCATTTAAATGAACTTGCTTCAGTCCTAATTATTATAGTCTTCTCAAAGCATAACACAAAGAAAGGGAGGGAGGGAAGGAGTGAATGGAGGAGGGAAGGAAAGAAAAGAAAAAGAAAGACTAAATAAAAGAAAAGAAGAAAAAAAAAAGTATCTACCTTGGGCAGTTTCACTTGTTTCTTCTCTCTCCAGGTCTTCTGGTGGTAATTAACAGATGGTCCTCATTGTCTGTTTGCCCAACCAGTAGGCAAACATGTGTTTCATCTTTAGCCTCCTGAAGTAGTTTGTCATCTGAAGATGTATCTCAGAGTTTGGCAACAATGTATAGTGCTATTTACAAAACCCTTCTTCTGCCCACTTGGTAGATTATTTTTCACTCATACTGATTCAAGCATCAAATTCATAAAAATATTTTCCTCACTTTGTAGTTGAAGTGATCTTGCCCGGCTATTTTTGTTTTCCTATTTTTGGCACTAGTCATTTCTAAAACAAAGTAAAAAGTTAATCGTGTTTAAAAAGTATAATAAAAGTTCTTCATTTTGTCCCCCTTCTGTATTAGCAAAGCTCATAGAAGAGACAAAAAAAAAAAAATCTACTTTTTTCATCTGTATGATAGAAAATTTTACTAGTTATACACAATATGTAACAGATTACTTCAAAAGTTAAGGGCTCAAAACAAAAGATGTACATTATCTTATAATTTCTGTGGATCCGAGAGTTGGGAGCAGATTGGCCAGGGGGCTCTGACCTGATGTCGCATGAGTTTGACGTCACAGTATGGGCCGTGACTCAGGCATCCGAAGCTTTGACTGGAGCTAAGAGGAACTGCTTGCAGTGTGGCTCACTCCACCTCTCCAGGACATTTCTTACCACGTAGGCATCTGCGTAGGACTGCTCAAGTCTCCCTGCCACGTGCCGATGGGCTCTCCCAAGGGTGAGTGACCCAGACTTTCCCGTTGCGTACCATTCCTTCTACTGTATTTCACTGGCTATAGGGACGAATCCTGATACAATGTGCAAGGGGGAATACAGGGTCCCTGGAAACCATCTTGGAGGGCAGCTACCACAAATGGGATGGTGTTCAGATAACTCAGCAATTAGACCTGAAGCCAAAATGCACCGAGGGGAAGTTGTGTCATTTGTTTTTGAATATTCTTTAGTCTTTGAGATTTATACGTTGGCTACCATTTGGGAGCCAGCAAGAGATTTGATCTAAATATGACTATCTTGGTTTGTTTTCTTTAAAACATAGGAATTAATACATACCTGCCTGTGCTTAGATTGTGATGCAAGATATAAATCCTAGTTCTAAGTATAATGCCGGACATGCAAGACCTAAATAAATGCTAGTTTTGTTTGTTTGTTTGTTTTTTTCTCAAGTCCCTAGAATTGTGCCATCAAAGACTATCTTTAACTTTGCCATCCCTTCTGGGTTTGCTTCCTCTGGCTGAGAGTGGTCTCTTCTGAAGTGCCAAACAAATATTCACATCGTATTTGTTTATTGTTCTGAACAACTTTAGGTAGCACTTTTCTAAAAGAGGATTTCTTTAAAATAGTCACTGGAGTTCAGTACTGTATTGGAGCTCCTAGCCAGAGTAACTGTGCAAGAGAAACAAATGAAATTTGAAAAGAAGTTGATCCATGTTTGCAGATAACATGACCTTATACACAGAAATCTCTAGAGACTCGACAAAAAAAGAAAAAAAAGAAATGTTAGAACTAATGAACAAATTCAGAATAGTTGCAGAATACAAACACACAAAAAACCAGTAGTCCTTCTATACACACTTGCTATCAAGAAACAATCTCATTTATGTCTACAAAAAACAAAACAAAATACAAACAAAAACAAGAAGGAAAAGAAAGAAAGAACAACTTAGGAATAAATTTAGCCAAAGAAGTGAAAGGTTTTTGCACAGAAAATTATAAAACATTGATGAAAGTAATCCAAAAAGACAAATAAATGGATACACTGTTTTCGTGGATTGGGAGAACTAATATTGCTAAAATATTCATACTACCCAAAGCAATATGCAAATTCACTGCAAAATCTATTAAAATAACAATGATTTTTTTCATAGAAATAGCAGAAACAATTCTAAAATTTGTCTAAAATCACAAAAGACCCTGAATAGCCAAAGCAATTGAAAAGATCAAATAGGAGACATCATATTTCTTGACTTCAAAATATAGTACAACGCTATAGTAACCAAAACAAGATGGTACGGGAATGGAAGTAGACACACAATCCAGTGACATGCAAATAGAGGATGTGTGTGTATGAGTGTGTGTGTGTGTGTGTGTGTGTGTGTGTGTATTTACAGCCAACCAATTTATGACAAAGGCACCAAGAACAACATATATTGGGGTAAAGACAATCTCTTCTAAACAATGTTGGGAAATTGGATATCTATATGTAAAAGAATGAGCCTAAACCCCTAGCTCTTACCATATAAGAGTTATAAACTCAGAACAGATTAAAGACCTGAAACTAGTAAGCTATTAGGAAAAAAAACAAAAACAAAACAAAAACTGGAAGAAACACTTCAAGTCATTGGCATAAGCAAAGATTTTTTTTTTTTATAAATCCCTAAAACACAGGCAACAGAAACAAATATAGACAAATCATATTAAATCATATTGAGGAACTTCTGCACAGCAGAGAAAGCAGGCAACAAAGTGAAGAGACAACCTCCAGAAAGAGAGAAAATATTTGTAAACTATTCACCTGACAAATGATTGATATCTAGAATATATAAGGAACTCAAACAAATGACACCAAATAAATAATCTGATTGAAAATAGTCGACTGATTTGAATAGATTTATATCAAGAGATATTATATAAATGGCCACAAGGATATAAAAATTGCTCAATATCAAAGGCATGGTGAGGCATCTCACCCCCAGTTAAAATAGCTATATTTTGAGAGAAAAGTACTGGAAAAGACTTGGAGAAAAAGGGATTCTTAAACCCTGTGGAAATGTAAATTAGTATAGCCATTGTTGAAAAAAGTATGGATGTTACTAAAAAGAAAAAAAAAATAGACCTACCTATCCAATCATCCCATTACTAAAAAATCACTATGTTAAAGAGTTACCTATTTGGGTTGGTGATTTAGCTCGGTGGCACCACACATGCCTGGCAAGCACAAGGTTTGATCCCACGTACCAAAAAAAAAAAGACTTAACCTATTTCCACATGTGCATTGCATCACTATTCACAATAGCCAAGATATGCTGTCACTAAAGGATCTACTAATGAGTGAATGGATAAAGAAAATATGATACACATGATAGAATATTATTTAACTATAACAGTGAAATCCTGTCATTTGCAGTAATATAGATGGAATTAGGTGACTTTATGTTAAACCAGGTACAGAAAGATAAATACCACATGTCTTCACTCATATTTGATATCTAGAAAACATTGATCTCATAGAAGTGGAATGCAAATGGTTTATTAGGAGCTGTAGTAATTAGGAAGAGCTGTTGGTTTAAAAATACAAAATTTTAGTCAGGAATAAGTTTGGGAGAGATCTATTATACAACATGGTGACTGTAGTTAACAATATACTATATTCTTGACAAATGCCAAGAGAGAAGATGCAGTGTTCTCAGCACAAAAATGATAGCTGTGTGGTAAGGCACATATTAGCCAGATTCATTCTTCAATGTATATGCACTCTCAATGTGTTATATAAATATATGCACTTGTACTTGTCAATCTAAATTTTTAAAGTTTAAGATACTTTAAAAATCCGTTAGAAGAGACATCATAATATGGTACACAACATCTTATAACAATGTGTTCCTATAAGAATGATTGTAATTTAAGACAGGCATGGGAAAGTGTTTAGCAATATCTTAGAACACAGTCTTCCCCAACTTTCCTGATTCTCAAAACAGAGAATCTCTATGGAGTGAGGCTGGGCGTCTGCACTTAAGAGCTCCTAATGTTGTGATTAGGTAGATCTAGGAAACATTACATGCAGTAGGTTTTTACTTCTGGGAAGTTGAATACGGAGGGCCTGAAAGTGTAAAGGGGGGAGTTGGGGCAAGACACAGGTGAGAAAGATGGTGTTGAGTTTTTGTCACCTGGACATCCTAGTATGGTCACTGATTTAGCATATCCAGGCATGAATGTGTGTAGGAGTTTGTGTGTACATCTGTGGGTGCTGTATTTGCAGTTATTCAATTAAACTAGTATGTGGATGTGCTCGCTGTGGTTAACACATACCGCTATGTTGTGGCTTTCCCATTTCTGCACAGCTGCTTTTGTATAACAAACTAGGGAAAGTATCCCTCTTTTACACTTGGCCTTTGACAGTATAACTACCTGGAACTGAAATGTCTTCTATGGGTGGGTTGCAGTGGGTTACACTTATTAGTTGATAGAGAAGAAGATTTTCAGGTATACTTTTAAGTGAAAAAAGAACAGGAGGATAAAATGCAGGGTGTATAATTTTCTACCTTTGTATAGGAAGGGACATGACTGTGTACACCTGTTTTAGAATTTAAATAGATTTTGGAAGAATATTCAAGAACTTGAAAATGGGATTATATTGAGAAAAGTTGGGAGGACATGGAAACTCCAGCAGAGGTGGGAGTGAGTTAGTTGTATTCCATGTTTAAATAAAATTATGAAACAAATGAATTTATTACCTTTTTAATGAAAACTAAACAAAACAATATGCAGGCCAAACCAGACTGTGAGCTGAATTTGGCCCACGAACTGCCATTTGAGAACTTTGTGTTGCACAAATCCTTATCCTTTATCATTGAAATCTGAATATTGATTCATGAACTCAGTAAACATTTATCAAAGGTCTCCTAAGGTTCCAGTCTACGTGTTTGGGTGCCAAAGACACACTATCTCTTGCCTTGAGGAACCTCCATTGCTCCACTGTAGTGATCCTGCTTGCTGAATATTTAAATAGAAATATCTTCTTATTGCTTTGTCAATTTAAACTAATTAATAAGTCCTTTCAAAGTGCATCACTAATAAATAGGTAAGGCTTGCTTACTTAGTTTAGTGATACTTAGATATACAGTTTGTATATAAACGTACAAGTTTGAGATCATACAAGTTATCATGAACTTACTTAAAAATGCTTCTTAGTCTTGTTTATCCTGTTAATTTAGTGAGCAATACTTTGTTCATTATCCCAAGATAAACTTATACCCAAGCCAACTGAAAACATTACAAATACCAAACGAAATGAGTATGAATTAAATTTAAATATATTTGCAAACAAAGTGTCGAAAAGCAAACTGGTCTCAATAAAAAGCAAGAAATATGAAAAGAGAGGCAGGTAGGGTCAAGAATAAAACAGAAAACTGACCCACCTTCCCTTGTAGGAAAAAAATAGATGTGACACCGTCTTCTGAATCTGGTAATCTAATCTTGACACTCATAATCTTATCTCTTCTGGGGGTGGAGTTTGGAATTTTCCCCCGTATCCCATTAGCTCCTGGAAGTGTGCAGTATATGTGGAAAAGCAATGGCTTCTTTTCTCTGGTTGAATGGAGATCTGTGTTCCCCAAGTCTCTGTAAGGGTGCCAGTAAAAGTTTAGATTGGCTCAGAATAGAAATACATTTCCTACCATGATGCTAGGGACACATTTCCGGTTTCTGGCTTCTTAAAGAGTCTACTGCTTGAAGTATACTTTGGGGAGGGGTGGGGTAAAGGAGGTTAAGCCAGGGATGAACATGATCAAAATATAGTATAAGCACACAGGAAAATATCACATTGAAACCTAGTATTTAAAATTAATAGGCATAATAAAGTATTTATATATTTTAAAGAAAGAAGTCTGCTTTGCTATGACTAATTGTTAGGCAGGCAGACAGAAGAGTTACTCAATAAAAATATTCATGGTTTTAAACTGACATTAAGGTCTTTAGAAGATAATTTATCTGTGTGGAGCAATGTTCCTGATCAGAATGCAGCCTCAAGAACCCTAGAGGTTAAATGAGTTTATTTGAGAGGAAGCATATTTCATTAACATTTTGCTATGTGTCTGGATAAATACTTCTAAGGTTAGGTCAACAGTTAAAAATCTAATCTATGGCCAGATGCTGTGGCTAGAAATCTGAGCACTCTGGGAGGCTGAGGCAGGAGAATAGCAAGTTCAAGCACAGCCTGGCAACTTAGCACCTTAGCAAGACCCAGTCTCAAAATAAAAACTAAGAAAAGGGCTGGAGAGATAACAGTGCCAAGGCCCTGGGAAAAATCCCCAGCACGCGGGCGCGCGCACACACACACACACACACACACACACACACACACACACACAGAAAACAGCTGAGCTACTGTATATCATTCAACAGTTAAAAATCTAATCTATGGCCAGATGCTGTGGCTAGAAATCTGAGCACTCTGGGAGGCTGAGGCAGGAGAATAGCAAGTTCAAGCACAGCCTGGCAACAGAGCACCTTAGCAAGACCCAGTCTCAAAATAAAAACTAAGAAAAGGGCTGGAGAGATAACAGTGCCAAGGCCCTGGGAAAAATCCCCAGCACGCGGGCGCGCGCACACACACACACACACACACACACACACACACACACAGAAAACATCTGATCTACTGGATTTCTCATTTGTTTCAGTTATCTTTTACTGTACCCTAAATCACCCTAAAATGCAGTGGCTTAAGACAGTTTGTTGCCTTTACTCATGGTTCTGTGAGCTCGGAATTCCTGTTTGACCTCTTGTGTGGCTGCAGGCATAGGATAGCAGTGCTCAAGTAAACTGAAGGCTTCACTGGGTCAGGTGTGTAAGACGGCTTCACATAGTTAACTTCAGGTAGTTGGCTCCTTAACTAGAATGTCTGGAAGAGCCAGGGGTTGGGATCACTCCTGTTCACATGGCTCTTCCTGTGGCTGGCTGGGATTCCTCGCAGCACTGCAGTTTAACTACAGAGCAGAATTCTTACACAGGAGACTTTTCTCCCAGAGTGAGGAGTCAAGAGACCAGGGTAGAAGCTGCAAAGCTTTGTATGGCAGCTTTTTTTTTTAGAAGATCGTGCATTGTTATTTGTATTACATTCTATTTTTCGCAAGCTAGTCCAACACAGGCAATGGTAGGCGATCCCAGTGGTCCAAGCTGGAACAATTTGAGCAACAACAACAGCCAAAGTAAAGTACCACTAAATGATACTTCAAAGTATAAGATTGAGATCTGTGCACTTAGGCTGACATAAATAAATGACTGAATAATAAATAAGTGGGTGAAAATACACAGTCTTTGATGCAGAATTAAAATAATGATATGGCTACTCCACTCTCAAGGAAGGAAAACATAAATCCCCACAGTGTAGGCTGGTCACCATGACCTCCCTCCGGATAATCCAGTAGGAATGGGGAGACAGAGGAAATGTCAGCCATGTGACCAAGGTCAGCGTCAGCGGTGATAAGTCATGTGACACTATGTATTCTTGATGCGATGTGAAGTGACACTTTGCTTCTGTGGTCATCCTCCTCAAAACCCATAGCTCTGGTATAAATGTGAGGAAAACATCAGAAAAGTTTTAGCAGAGGGACCTCCTTCAAAATACCTGACTAGTACCCATTAAACCCATCCAGCTCATCAAAAACAAGCGAAGTCTGAGAAACAGTCACTGCCAGGAGGAGCGAAGGAGACGATGACAAACGACTGTAATGTGGCACCCTAGATAGGATCCTGGAATAGAATAAAATACTGGACCAAAATGAAAGAAATCCCAACTAGCTACTGTTGACTTTGGCCAATAATAACTTTAATACATGTTTTCTGGCTAAAACAAATTAAGATGTTAATTTTATGACAAGTAGAATGAAGGAGTAAATGGGAACTTTGCTGTGGTCTCATTTCTTCTATCAATTTATAACTGCTCTAAAAATATGGTCTATTAAAAAAAACCTCATAGGGCCAGCCCTGATTTGAAAGTAGGGAACAGTAGCAATTGTGACTAGTAAGAGGTGTGGTTCTTCGAAGGAGCATCCACCACTCTCTGATTTTCTCCCGAAGATCCACCTCTCTACTCCCGTTCCCAGTGTGTATGGCTGGACCTTCACTCTGGCTCCAGGGGAGCGGGTACTTCTGTCTGAACACAGCCAGGGAGTGTGTCGCTGTACCTCACCAGAACTGAGGGATTGTACGATAATTTCAGGGTGGGCAGTGACTTAAGTCAGGGTAATCAGAATAATTCTAAGGCCACTGGAGAAGTTCCACTGGCCTTGAACTTGGGTTTGCAAGGAGTGGTTGAAGTATATAGTGAATATTTAAATTTAAGAAAAAGACCTATATTAAAAGACACACTGCCATTAAGTCCCCTCAAAATACCCTTCTTTGCTTTGAAAGCACATATCCCATGGTTCGAGCCACTGCCTGAGGCAGTTCCAGAGGTCGTCTTTTGTGAGTGTCTCATTAGGTGTGATTGTAAAGATAGTGAGTGCCGCTGTCCAGTGCCATCCAACAGAAAGACAGGCTCATAAAACATTATGATGCGTCCCCACCCGCCTTGCTCACAGACCTGGCATCGTGTGACTTCTCACTCTTCCACTAAGGCATGAGGACCATGCAAAGTACATGTTTTGAGTTGAGTCAGACAACTCGGGCAACCATGACAATGCAACGACTAAAGACACTCTTGGAGTTCCAAAACTGCTTCAGAAAGTGTCAAGAACGATAGAATAAGTGTGTTCCGAGTGAAGGGGAGTATTTTGTGAGGGGGTAAATGGCAAAGTCTTTTACTGTCACAATTTTAAAAAATATTTAAATATTTACTCTATTTGTTGGTCATACCTCCTGTGCAAAGTGAGAGCTGATGCCTCTTATCATCAGGAGGGGAGGACCTGCAGGTTCTAGGAACTTCCAAATAGCATTCGAAGAAGAAGCCAACAGAATGGGATGGGTGGTAGGATAGAGACACAAGATGGAAAAAAACAAGCTGTGTGTTGTCATGGAGCTCAGAATTCATCGCTGCTTGGAGGAGGCCTGCTACTGGAGATTTCTCAGTTACACTAATCAGTAGTCTCTTTTTTACTTAAGAAGTGTCATTTGGTGCCAGGTGTGGTGGGACATGCCTGTGATTCCCAGCATTTGGGAGGCTGAGGAAGGAGGATCTCCATGAGTTCAAGGCCGGCAGCCTGTGCCACTCTGTGTTCAAGGCCATTCTAAACTACATGGCAAGACCCTGTTTCAAAAAACAAAGCACACAAAAACAAAGAAAACCAGAACAAAATAAAAGACAGTATCATTTGGGACTTTTTAATCTCTTACAATGGAAAAATATTCCTAAATAATAGGGAAAAAAGCAATGAATTGACCTCCAGCTTATTTTGTATTAATGATCAGAATATGAATTGATTTGAACACTGTTGCTTTTCAAAGCCATTGTATTTATTCCCATCAGTATTTATCTAAAGATAAACTTATAGAATAAATTGATTACTATGTGTAAGATATGCTGAATAATTAAATAACACAAAAGAAATATGTTTTTATTTCATAGACTTTTCTGTAGGTGTCATTTTCACCATAAAATGGTTATGGAAAGACTAAAGCTGGCATAGTTTGCCACACAGTTTAGATTGGACTCAGAATGTGAGACAAGATGCGCAGAGACTGATTTGGAAAATACTGCAGCAGAAGCTTGCCAAAATGGCGGCAAGGGTGCACCCTTTGGTGCCAGGAAGACCTAAATTTGGATGAACCTGGCTCTCCTGCTTCTGGACCTCATGACCTCAAGCAGCTATTATTCTTCCCTGGGTCTCAGCCGTTTTCGTCTATGAAAGCACGGATAATAGCACCTCCCCACACTGTGTTGTGAGAAGCGCCCATGTTCCGTTCCCGCATACCGTAGAATTCTGAGCAGAGGTATTTCCTATTGTTTTCATGGTATGTCAAACCGGAACGAGAGCAGACAATGGAAGTGGACAAGGGGGAATAAATAGACGGCAACGACATCGGAGAGGTAGATTGTCCGATCCTCAGCGACCAAAGGGATGCGCAGGCGGGGCACGGTGAGGAAGCTGCCGTTCCCAGGAGTCTCTGTGCGATTAAGCAGATAGCGATGCTGTTCGTTTCCAAAGAGAAACGAGGATAAGGTGTACAGTTATCGGTGTGTGTGTGTGTGTGTGTGTGTGTGTGTGTGTGTGTGTGGTGGGACTGAGAAGGAGGGGGATTACACGAAATGCCCGAAGAGGGGCAGCTCGGGCCCCAGGATGGGTATCAAGGAGGTACTTTCCAAGAAAGCACACTCAGAGCAAGGAATAGAGGATCGAGGTTAGAACCACAGGGAGCACGTTAAGAGGGAGACAGTATAATAAAGCTAAAAAGTGGAAAGAGGGAGGAGATATCTTAATGTTAGGAAGAGAAACAAGTTATAAGAACAGGCAAGAGGAAAACGTTCAGGGCTGGGAGCTTAGCTCAGTAGTGACGCCGCTTGCCTCGCAAGTGCAAGGTCCTGAGTTCGATCCCTGATACGGGGG
>NW_022900915.1:32622180-32639407 GCF_012274545.1 Fukomys damarensis | reverse complement strand
ACAAAAAAAAAAAAAAAAAAAAAAAAAAGTTAGATTTAGCAACCTGCAGAGTGTCACAATTTTGCCAGACATGTGAGCCCGGAGTGGGAGGGCTGGAATCCCAGTTGCAGCTGGTAGAAGACAGAAACTAAGTGGACCTAGGGGACTGAATTATTTGTTGGAGGAGGGAGCTTGGCTCTGAGGAATAAAGGGAGAAAGCGGGAGTTTTGTGTGCAGGTTTTAAGAAGTGAACCAGTTGGACGTGGGAGAAAGTAGCCGACCTAGAGTAAAGGAAGTCTGAAATATGTAGGAGGGGCTGGCGTTGCCAGCGCAGGTGAAGGAATTAGCCAGAAGCCAGAGAAGGTCACTTCCTCTGCGATGAGAGGAAGACCGGCGCTGGTGGGTGCGGACGCAAATAGGTCAGAGCGTGGTCAGAGCGGACGTGTGGTGAGCAGTCGAGGATACTGTGCCTACGAGGACCATCTCAGTGGTCTGGGATGGACACGGACAGTGGGGCACTGGCTACGGGGAGGAGAGTTGACTGAGCTGCTTGGGGGACCGGTCGGCCACTCGTGAGCTTCAGAGGGGGTCGTTGAGTGTGTGTCAGTCCCCGCTGGGGTTGAAGGTGGTGTAACTGGAGGGGTTCCCTGTCTGTGGGGAAGGGAACGTCTGATGGACGAGAGCTGGAAGACAGGCTGGGAAGTGCGAGTCCAGAGGACTTAGGCAGTGATGGATTTAGCTGTAGGAGTGCTGAGTGTGTGCTTAGGGATCTGAGGCAATGGTTTGGGAGGAAACGGCCTTTCTTCCTCCTCCTTCTAACACTTTTAACCTGGAGAGAAAGGTGTGGTCTGGGGGTACACATGATTATTAGCAATAAGGCGATTTTTTAGTTAAATGCTCCGTAGGTGATGGAGTCCTGAAAGTTGTTGCTTCTTTTTTCCTGGGAGGAGGATGCAACTTTTAAAACCCCAATTAAAAAGAAATGATATATGTAGTTTGAACTTTTTGGACAGTGGGAACACAAAATAGATATTTAAAAACTGGTGAGACAATACCAGTTTGTTTGTTTGTTTGTTTGTTTGTTTTTTGAGTCAGGGTATTGCTATGTAGTATAGACTGGCCTTGAACTCACGGCAGTCTTCCTGCCTCAGCCTCAAGAGTGCTGGGATTACAGGCATGCGCCACTACGCCTGACTCATGCCAGTGTTTTACATGGGCATTGCAGTCATCTTGGGCTGTATTCTAAATTAACAAAGAAAAATTGCAAGACAATGTATATAGGTTATTCTACTTTTCCTCTTTTACTACATTGTGTGAATGGATTTAGGTCTGCTTGGTGAGAGAGTGCAAAATGGTTATAAGTAGCTGTTCATACTTGATTTATCATTCAGCTATTTTCTTCCTTTTGTGTGTATGTGGCATTCCAGGAGTCTCGTTTTGCATTCTGTGACATTAGATGGCAAGTGTGAAGGCTAAACAAAAGTATCTGTGGGATTTGATACTGGTTTAGACCAGCTATACTTCCTTACCAGCTATACTTTTCTTTGTGTTTTTTTCTGATAGAAATAAAGTGTTGAAATCAAACTGTTCCGAAATGTGTCTCTCAAGTGAAATACTTTAAAGATCCTGCGGGAGGTAGGCAAGGTGGCAGCAACCCGAAGTTAGAAAAAAATAGGATGGTTCTGGAACAAATGCTTTCTGCCAAGTACTGCCTTTTAAAGGAGCGCTTGCATCCTTTTCCCGGTTCCCCTCCTAGTGTACCTTGAACTGGTCTGGGCAGAGTATGGAGGAGAAATTAAGCCTTTTAGGGGAGCCCATCAGTGACTCCTGTGGGTGGTGCAGTTCATGTGTTGGCAGCCAGATTTTCTACCAGAAACTGACCACTCCTGTGCTATAAAAATGTCAGGAAGAGTGTGCCTAGCACCATTTTTCTTAGTCCAAAATAGAAAACACAAAAACGCCAACTGCAGAAGAATGGATAACTACATTACAATAAATTCTCAAAGTGGACTAATACAAGGGACGAGACACACAACAACCAAGTGAATCTTTGAAACAAAATTTCAAATTAAAAAAAAAATCCTAGAGAACTATATGTAGTACAATATCATTTTTATAGTATTTAAAAATAAGCAAAGGGCTAAAAAGCAGGAAGTTCAAGGTAATGCTTACCCCAAAGGTGGCAAGCAAGGGTGGAGAGCACCCAGGGGGAAGCACAGGGGAAGGATGTAAGTGGATATAAATGGTTACTGTCATGGTTTGGGCTAAATGGGTCATTCTTGGGTGTCTGTATATTATTATGATAACTAAAATAAAGTGAACTGGATGTTGATTAATGGAGATGATACACCAGAGACCAAAACGTTAAATGTGTCAAGTAACATCACATTACATGCAACGGATCTGACCATCACACAGGCCCTGCCTGCAAGACTTTTCACTCCTTTTTTTTTCTTTTTTGCTACTGGGGATTGAACTCGGGTCCTTGTGCTGGTGAGATAGGCAACAGAACCACTGAGCTAAATCCCCAGCCCAAGGCTTTTCACTTCTGAGCTATGGACAGATCTCTCCCACAGTTTCTATGTTCTAGTTCTAAAGAACCCAAGAATTTCAGGAAGTGGTAGGTGCCATGAAAACCCAACGTGTGCATGTTATTGGAGATTGACTCCAGGGCCTTTGCACTGAACTATATTCCCAGACCTTTTAAACTTTTTAAAAGAAAGTTATTATTATTTTGAGATAAGACCTCACTAAGTTGCCTAGGCAGGACCTGAACTTGTGATCTTCTTGCCTCACCCTCCCAAGTGCTGGAATTACAGGTGTGTGTCACTAGGACTGGTTGAACAATATCTCTTTGAGTGAATATGTAGGGATATCTCCAGGACAGGTGCCCAGGGATGGATTAATTGGATAAAAGAATATTTACATATGGATTTCTTTAGTTAATGCCAAATTACTCTTTAAAACAGAACTAATTTGCAGGGCCTTCTTTCTCAACATACTTGTCAACACTGGTGTTTATCAGTCTTTTGATTTAGTCAGCTAGCAAAAAATAGTACCCAAGTTTTGCCAATTTTTAGATGAGCTTTGGTGTGAGAGTCATTAGTTAATTGGCGACTCTTCGTGTACATATTTTTGTTTCATATTTGGCAAAAGAAATGGTTGCAATGGTATATGCCTAAAATTTCTTCTGGAAACAAGTGTGCCCTATGATTGAGACCATTCTCCCTAAAACGTACATGATGTTCTCTTGTGCCAGGCTGTGTGGGCTTTGGGCTTTCACAGTGGGCTGTTCTTCACGGGTACTCTCTTGGAGTGGTCTAGAGACTCAGAACAGAAAGGCTTGCCCTGGTCATACAGGTAGAAGATGATTCTGCCAGCATTTGAACCCTCAAAGCCCAACCTCCTATTACAAATGTTTATCTTTCCTTAAACCTAACAGAAGATCACATTCATTTAAGGATTTGGTGTTTTCTATTCCAGGGGTTCTCAGCCTTGGTTGCACGTATCAACACCTCTACCTATTTTCAGAGATTCTGATGTGATTGACCTAGGGGTACAGCTGAGTTATTAGGATTTTTAAAAGTTTCCTGGGGATTCTAGTGTTTAGCTGAGAAATGGTGGTGTAATTTAATAGTCTTTAGACTTCTTTAGAGACTTGCATTAGTATAATTCTATTCTGTGACCTTCTTTGGCCACCTTATCTTCTAAAAACGTTATGACTTTTACCCTTGAGTTTTTTTTGAGAATTTTGTCTCATGGCACATTTTTGCAATAATTGATGATACTCTGGTACGAGAGGAGGGGAAAGACTGTGTCACTCAATTCAAGGCATGAGTTGCTGAGCCAATTATTTCTCAGATCTTTGTTTTGTAATTTTTAAGATCGGCATGGTATAAACACTTTTCCTGGAGAGCGTATTAGCAGAATATTGTGTCACTTCTGACTTCTTACAAATCAATTTTCCTTTGTGACTGAGCATGAAATAGGACAGGACAAGGAGCTCAGAAATAAAATATATTGTCTGTAATAAATGAAATCTCATTCAAATGTTATTCCATTTTTCTAGGAATT
The DNA here is from genome assembly GCF_012274545.1 of Fukomys damarensis. Taxonomy (NCBI): domain Eukaryota; kingdom Metazoa; phylum Chordata; class Mammalia; order Rodentia; family Bathyergidae; genus Fukomys; species Fukomys damarensis. The sequence goes on along the minus strand of NW_022900915.1, from coordinate 32,635,354 downwards.
ATTACCCACTATTCTATAAAAGTAAAAGGCTGTGTACTTCACTCATGGTGAACTTGGTTGGTAATGACATTTCCCCCATGCATGATCAAGATGGCCTTTCCACCTCCCAAGCATCTTTAGAGAAATAGATATGGTAATTTTGGCATCTCAAAGGAGATGAGGACAGCTTTTACCTACTCCATTATTGCGGTTTATTCTTTATGTATGTTGACCTTTAATATATTTCTTGGCAGTGTGGACATCCTGTTGTGGGTATCAGTCCCAGGAAAGCCTTGTGGATCCTAGTAGAGACCTTCTGTTTCCTTTTCCTCACTGGACTTTATTGTTACTATTTTAATTTGCAGTGTTCTTTCAAGCCAGTTTACTATAATTCTGATTATGCGGTCCTGTTATCTTTCTGTGTATTCTTCCCCTCTCTCCTTCTGATACCCCTTTGTTCAGGTGTCATTTGCTATGGCCTAGTCCTGCGGTCAGTTTTGAAAAAACCATGTACAGGTCAAGGGGCCCAGTGTATTGGCATGGAAAAGCCCCATTTGGGAGACTTTGCTTTTAATTCTGTATCAGTCATTTCCTGTGGGATTTTGGCTCATTCTGTGTCATGATTTCCTTACTTTTAAAGTGATAGCAAAAATTCTTGTTGTGTCCAGTTAAAATGAGGAAGAAACAATATTGTTGCATGTGAAAGTACTTTACCATATAGAAAATGTGATGTATTTATTTTGAGTGCTTCTGTTTTCCTTCTAACATCTGTAGTTAGTAAAATAAACTCAAACCCATCTCGAAGCTGCACCACGGCATGTGAAGAGTATGTGAGATTGGGTGTGAATCAGGGCAAATAATTTCCCCTCAGCCTTGGTTTCTGCCTTTATAATGAGGATAATAGAAGCCACCTCAGTGGGTGGAAGGAATGAATACTAAAAAGAACATGAAAGTGCTGTGTGTGTACAGGATTTTAACGAGTACTTAAATTTTTTTGTTGTTGTTGGTATCGGGGATCAAACTCGGGCCCTTTGGCTTGCGCGTCAAGTGGTGGAACCACTGAGCGGAATGCCCAGACCTAGTTAATTTGTTGAAGAAATCCAAACTAAGTGTTTCTAGATGGTGGTATCCCTTTCAGAGAACATATTATATTTTAGCAGCGATCCAGAAAACTAGAACCTAAAGGAATGATGAATGCTAACATTGCACGGCTGTGTTAGGTTTGAGGCGAATGTTAAAGGACAGGTGTGTTTTAGTTGCCTCTTAGTTAAAATAGACCTCTTAGTTGGCTCTTCACTATGCTAAACTATAATGTTCCTTGTTAATGGCAGAAAACACCAAACACCAAACACATTTTTTTTTTCTCTTTATGGAGTTCACTGAAAAGTTAGTCAATAATATCTTGATATACTTTCAACAAGTTTTATGACATCATATAATGTAATGTATCTTTTACTTTTGTTGAACTTTAATTCAAATACATGATGCTACTTTTAAAATAACCCAAGTCATCTGAAACACATGTAATGTGATATCTGTGTTCTTTAAAAAAGCATTTTTTTCTCTTTTATTAATATTCTATAATGTTTTCTATGATCCTCAATAACTTGTTTCTTTTTAAAAAAGCATTTCTGGGTAGATATTCCTTTAAGCCTAGAGTTTAAAAATGGGTCTACCTCTGCCTATTCAGATATACCTAACAGTGAATGGTTGGTTTTTAAACTTTTCTGTAAAGTCACATGGTGCGGGTGTGGGGAAGCAAGTGAAAAACTAAACAAACTACGGTTATCCTACATTCTTTTCTTTCTGGGAGTTAGCTTTAGCTTTTTTCTAAGTATTTTACTACATCATACATTTCAGTAATAAACAGGTCTCCAACAAATACTTTGGATAGAAAAAGCAAATTTTAAGTTTTTTTCTCTTTGATAATAATGACTTTTAGGACATTTTAAATAAAAACTCCTTTCTTTGGCCATCAGAATGTTTGGGCTGAAAGACACTGAAGAAGGACTATTTAGCCCAATTCCTGTATTTATTCCCCAGTGTGGGATCTGGCTCTATGGATATGTTAGTCACTTTTCTCTCATTGCTGAGACAAACACCTGACACCCAAAGTTAGAGGGAAAGGGGTTTATTTGGCTTACAGTTTGTAGAGGTTTCAGTCCATAATCAGCTGGCTCCAAGGCAGGGGTGGCAAACAGGCCTCACAGAGGAGAAATAACATGGTGTGCACAAGGCAGCAACAGCAACAAGAGAGAGTTAACAGCTCCCTGCCCCTTTATCTTGTTCAGACTACTTAGGACAAGTAGCACTCACACCTTAATCCTGGGCTCTTGAGCCTAGCATTGCAGCATGAACCAATTCCAGCGCCACACCCTCTAGATCAAGCCTATGACCACATGAGGCTTTGGGGGGCCATCTAGAGCCAAACCATAACAATGGAGGTGATGATTAACTTCACATAGGTCCCTTTACTGGGAGCTCTTGAGAAAGAGTAAGGATCGATGTATCTAGAGATGAGACTAGAAACACCTGGTGTGCTAATTGGCCTTATGACATTTCACCGTTCAGATGCCACTTCCCTAGGCTTCTGTTTTCTTGGCAAAGTGGAATCATAGAAGAAGAATTTCTGCCCCACTGCTGAGCTTGGGAGAATTTTATGTATATTATTATAGATGTTTAAGGGAGGGGTAAAAGAAAAGACAGGTTCCATTTTCAAATGTATCCTATCCTGGCCTGGAATGGTCTTAATTCTTAACTTCTAGCCTGAGAAAAATGATTCTAAAGTAAGTGTGTGTGTGTGTGTTTGTGTGTGTGTGTGTGCATGCACAGACTTGGTACAGTCTCTACCAGGTGAGGATCAACCATCCCTAACCCCAGGAAGTGTCCAGCTGTGAACTGGACACATTTCGGTGGATGTCACAACTTGTTCCTTTGTTGACATGTCTGTTTGGAAGTTTTTCATGGTACTGAGTTAAAATCTGCTCTCTGTGCTTTCTGCCCTCAAACCCTATTCCTTTTCGTGGAGAGACCCTATCCCAATATATTCAATCCATTTCTTTCCCACGAAGTCTGTCCTCTCTGGAATTAGCTACCTAGTGCCACCAGGCTTTCCTTAGAAGGCATTACTTTCATATGTCTGGTTGCTGTTCTCAGGACTCAGTCTGATTTAAAAATTTAAAAATCTTTAACATGTGAAGCTCATAAATGATTCTTTCTCCAGATGTGGCTGTCCACTGTAGGGCCCATGGCAGGAGCACAGTGTTCTGCTAGTGACACTGTATTTCTATTAATAGTGACTAAGAGTGTGTTTGCTTTCTAGGTTGTTGCCTTATATTCTTGACAAATATTAATCTTGGAAACATCTGACCCTCCTGATATTTTCTGCATGAAATGTCATATTAGGTCTCCCCTAGTCTATGTTTATGCAATTAAATATTTTGAGCCGGGGATTTAGCTCAGTGGCTCTGCTACCTGTCTCACAAGCGCAAAGATCCAAGTTCAATCCCTAGTACCCAAAAAGAAAGAAAACAAACTGATGTTTTAAACCGGGTGTGGTGGTGCATGCCTGTAGTCCCAGCACTCAGAAGGCTGAGGCAGGAAGGATTACTGTGAATTTGAGACTAGCCTGGGCTACACAGTGAGTTCCAGGTAAGTCTCAACTACACAGTGAGACCCTGTCTCAAAACAAACAAACAAACAAACATTTTTTGAGCTTATATTATCTACATTAGATGTTATATTTGGTTTCACTGTGGCAAAAGTATTTAAATTCTAGCCCCTGTCCTTGATTGAAATCATTTATTTACTTCTCGAGTAGTAAAATAGTCTTAAGCATTTTGAATAGTGCGCTCCTTTATTTTTCTTAGAATAGTAACAAAAACAAAAGCATTGTCTCCTGACCTTATTCTGGTGTGTGTGTGTGTGTGTGTGTGTGTGTGTGCATGTGCGTGTGTGTTTACATGATGTAGTTGTTCCTATCGTGCACTATTATTAGAATTCTCCTTCAGAACCAGGGCTCCAGTCCCCTTAATAAGTGGAAATATTGAAGATAGAGGCCCTTAGTTGAGACTCTTTGTCTCTGGAAACTGCCTTCAGACAAACCATTGTCTTACACAAGATACAACACATCCAAGAGGCAGCCTAAATATTCAAGCAAAGGAATGAAGCTCATTCCCATTCCTTTGAGGAAGGACTATCCAGATGTGCTGGTGTTGCAACTCAGTCTTTTTTCTTTTTAACTGCATTGAATTATTTAATCTTTCCCACTAGATCTGCTTCATTCATTCCCCTTTAGGAGTGGATCTTAAGGGTTCTCCTCAGACAGCTTTTTGTTTCAAATCTGTTCAGAATCTGTTTTTGGTAAATTTTATCAAAGAGATTTGCTACTAACAATGCTCTAAGAAAGCTGATTTCAAAATGGGATTTTTGACCTGGGCACTGGGGTTAACTAGCAAAGATGTGCAATCCCCACCTATCAAGTGCTAGCTATCAGATTGTTTCTACTTTCCCTACTACTGTACTGAACTGGAAGGGGGAACCCAGGGAGCAGAATGAATTGGCTGATATAATATTTCAGACTCTTGAGAGACAAAGGACTATGAGAAACTCAAAGTATAAAGAGTAAAAGTAAAAGTCTGATAATAGTGTTACAGGTTTTGGGGTGCTGGCGTTTCCTTCTGGAGGTGGTTTCTAGGTTCTTTCTGTCTGGAGAAAAGAATTGGTCAGGACAAGTGCGAACAGTAGCAAAGCTTTATTAGAAGTAGGAAAAGCAACAGGCTCTGCAGAGTGAGTTTGGGCTGAGTAAAAGTAGGAAAAAGAAGTGCAACCTACCTCCTGAGAGTGGGCCACCAGCCAAGAGAGAGCAAGTGGCAAAAACTCAATGTGGACATCCTTTTGAGTCACCCACTCCGCGGGCTGACATCAGGTCTAGGCCATCCTATCCAAAGTGTGCTCCAGTTCTCATAAGAAATCCACATGCGGGGCTTTAGCCACACCCTGTCCTCCTGTCCCAATAGAAAGTAGGGAGATAGATCTTTCTCAAAGGAGAAGGGCATTGAGAGACGGGGGTAGGGAGTGTTGTTTATTTATATGTATTTGTTGTGTATGTGTACCAGCTCCACACAAGGAATGTAAGCATTGTATACTGCAAAACTGTGCAAGAAGAGAAAAGAAAAGAAAAAGGGAAAGAGATGAAGGGGTGGTGAGGGGAGAGGAAGGAAAGGGCAAATGGATGAAAATAAGGAATTAAGATGTGCTGTAAGGTCTGGGGATTTAGCGCCGTGGTTCTGCCACCTGCCTCACAAGCACAAGGACCCAAGTTTGAGCCCTGGTACAAAAAAAAAAAGATGCATTGTATACATGTACCAATTCCCCACAAGGAATGAAGACATCATGTATTATAAACATGTGCTGATGTTAAGAAAGAAAAAAGAAAGAGCTAATTATAAAGACATTGGATTTGAGGGCTGTTCCTGAGTCACTAATGCATAGGAGAAAGACAAAAAAGTCTGAAGTGGGAAAGGTAGGCACGTCTCCTTAACAACAATTAAAGAGGCTTTTATCTCTGATAACTTGAAGGCAAATATGCCAAAAACCATATCCAGGGATTAATTTTATGGATGACAAATCTCCAGGGAATGTTAAATTTTCAGCCTCAGTAAATTTGCTATGTTGCTTAGGAAAAGAGTAAGACTAAAACATGAAGTGAAGTCATCTGGATGTGAATGTTCTGGGCTTGCAGAAGTGGCACGCACCTGTATGTAATCCCAGCACTTAGAGGCTGGGGCAGGAGTGTCACCAAAAGTTTGAGGGCAGCCCAGGCCACATAATGCATTCAAAGCCAGCCTGAACCACATAGCGAGACTGCCTTGAAAAATCATACTTGCCCGCTTCACGTTCTGCTTCTATCTCCTGGCTACCAGACCGATAGTGAACATCAAGTTAAACATAATTAGCTAGGGAAGTGTGAGCTTGCTAGGCAAGGAAAGGAAATAAATCCTAGAACTATAGAACCCAGCAGGACAGATAACCAGGAAACTAACTGTAGACAAAATCAGAAAACAAAAACATCAATTGAAAAACTGAGTTTCAGACCTGAGCTGGTTTTCAGACTTAGAAATCATTCATTGAAGCAAAGGCTGGGTCCTCAGGAAGAAGTGCCCTGCAGTAGCACAGTAAATGTACACGGTAATATTTCTTTAACTTCCTCTCCAAAGGACCGCAGGCCACTTAACCGTATACTTGGAAAAGGGGAATGCTCAAACATTTTGAGGGCAGTTATGTACAGAGTCCAAGTGGACTTCGATACCTAGAGACCTACAGTCTCCTGTGGGGGTGGTGGAAGGGGAAGAGGTGTACGAAGGCCGGAAGTGGATGGGATACTGGCTCAGCACTCTCCGTGGGTCCAGTGGATTCTTAGATCTATTCTGTGATCACTCTATGGGACTGTGATTATATCATTGCAGTGGACGCGTAAGTGGTTGGAACAATACCACTCAAGAATAGGAGTTATAGTGAGGAGGGTCAGGTGGAAGCCTCAGAAAAACCCCTCAACTCTAGTCGAGAGAGTAAGTCAAAACGATTTTCTATCCCAGAGGCAAAGTATCAAGATTAGTGCCACTTTATCAACGACCTGGAGGGTACAGGTAGTCCCCATCTGCATTTCTTTCACCAGTGTACTCTGGCCTATTCTGTGTTTCAAAAACCACACAGATACTGGTGGACTAGAATGAACTACCTGCAAACTCCACCAAGTAATATCCTAATTTCAGCTGCTGTGCCAGATGTGGTGTCTTTGCTATGGCACATTTGTACAGCCTCGGGCACATGCTGTCCGAGCATTAATTTGATGTTTGTGCTCTTGTCTATTCCAAACAGGAAGCAGAAGCAGAAATAGTTTGCATTCACTTCAGTGACACTAGTCCTAAGGTTTGTTGTTGTTGTTGTTGTTGTTGTTGCTACCAGGGATCAAAACTAGTCCCAAGGTTTTAAAAACCCTCCATTTCTGACATAATATAGTTTAAAGGGACATGCCCCATGGGACTTTCTGTAGGATAGCACTGTCATCTCTATGTCAATAATGCCATGCTAATTGGACTGGATGAACAAGAAATAAAATGTATATGGTCAGTGCTGATAAAAATCCACACTATAGATGGTGGGAGAAAAATTTAGTTAATAAAATTAATGGAGAAAGAAGATAAAAAAGATGCTCTGTTAGTTCCAAACTAGATGCATCATTAAAACAGATTTAAATGTCACTGGCAAATCAGTGCTTTGAACACTGAGAAGTTAGTGTAACTTGATGACAGTCAGCCTGAACAATAGGGCTCTGTCTGAGAGCCAGCTTGCCTACCATTTGCTGTATGCTTTTACTTATGATTTGATTTTTTCCTGTTGACTCTGTACTATTCTATTTGTTCCTAGTGCTCGCAGTTTAATAACTTCTCTAACCAGTTACTTCTGTTTCTATTTTCCCGTATCTGTACTTCACATCTTTTCCTTCCTATTTCAAAGCCCTGTCTTTACCTAGTGTTAAGCCAGCCTGGGTGCAAATTCTTAGCTCTCTTCTTCTTGGAAGAGAGTAGTAAGTAGAGTAGCTCTCTTCTTCTTCTCTTATCTACTTTTCCTTCAACAGCTAGAACACTTTAGCACAGACTGATTTCCCTTTTCCTGCTGTACTTACTGCCTGTGACTTTCAATATGGCACTTAACCATATAATTTCTGACCTTATTTCTTCACTTGATCTTAGCCAAAAGGCCGAGAAGCGATCTGACCTTATTTCTTAAGTGGTTCATGTTTACTTCCTTATTTCTCCACTTTTCTCACAGTCATCACCTTCATTTGGTGCCCACTTGAGGGGATAATACAGTGCTTTGTGCATATTAGGTAATAAGAATGTATCTGTGGGATAAACAAATTATATACTCAAGCTTCTTGTAATACCTGAAATATCAAGTACTCCATCTTTTGTTTAAAGGAAATGCCACGTAAAAATTTAGAATATTATCTTGAATCCCAAGTAATCTTGTTCTTAAGGCTATGTTTTTGTTTACTTTTCATTTTTCTTTTATTATTCATTCTGACAAAAGGGGCCAATTGTGTATGTGTAGTAAATCCTTTGCCCAATATAGACTTCCAGTAAGTACAGGTTTTAAATAATGCAATATGGATATGGCTCATTGCAGTCTCTAAATAATTACCAGGGCCCTTCACAAAGGGAAATCAGATGGACCATTAGAAACACATTTGTGGTAGACTGTTAAACCATTAACGATCACAAGGACTGTCTTAATTGCTTTTGAAGTGAAGAATTCTTGGTGATGTGTTCAGCTAGACTGGATTTCCCTAAATTGGCTTCCTTTAAAATGGGCTTTACCTGTTCTTAAAAAGAGCCAGAAACCTTCCACCTATCCGTGAGTACAAAACTAGCAGTAACTGAAAGTCAGACTCCTCTCCACCCACGCGCCCCCGTCAGTTCTGGGGACTATTTCAAGTTATATCTTTTTCATGCTCTTGAAGTAATATAAGGTTTGGATTTGATTCCCTTTAATCTGAAACACTGACAGAGCTCCAAACCACTTAGCAGCCTGCCATTTCTCACTGGGAGGAGAAAAATAGCGATGTAATTTACTGTCCACATTTTATAGTTTTCCCTTTAAAGAAAGAAGGAAAAAAAACTTGCTCATATAGTTCCTGTATTTGCACAGGCTGCAAAGTGAAATCGCTTTTAAGTGTAGCCCTGCTTGGGGACTACTGGGAGCCCAAAGTCACTGCCCGGCTTCCCTAGCTAGCAGGAGGAAATAAGGGGCTCTTCAGAAATAAAGTCTTTGGGATAGCAGGAGGGAAGGTGTCAGGGACAGGGAGTCAGGGAAGAGGAAGCAACGCAACAGGTTCTGCAAGCCACAGAGGGAGTTCAGGGTGGGAAGGACAGAGGGTCACAGCTGGTTGTGCCGCTGAACTCGGGCATCTAGATAACAATCCTGTCTTCGTCATCCCTTTAGTCAGGCAGCAGCATTTACTGGGCCTGGGCGCTGACTCACTGCTTGGGAGTTTCTTCTTTATTACCTCGTCTGAACCTTCATCTCAGAGAGATTCGGCCAAAAGAACCTCTGGCCTCACATATCTTTTATTACCGAACAGGCAGTGTCTCCCTTAGGCCCTGTCTAAGAAAACTGAGAGGTGAGATTCCTAAGGCCTTACCGCCAGGATCCTGTTCTACCCCCTGGAGCTTTCCCTGGCTCCTTGTCCTGCTTCATTGCTTGACATTCTGCAGCATTTTTTATCTTTTCTTCCCGGCATTCATTTCTATCTCCATCTGTTTCTAGAGCAGTTACGGAACGTCTGCTTTGGGAACACACGTACTAGACTAGTGTAGGAACCCTGTATTAGTCAGGCTTCTCTGAAAACAGAACCTATGAGCTTGTGTGCGTGTGTTTGTGTTTATGTACAATTGTGTAAACACAGAAAATTGCATAGGCGCACACACCCCAAAGCAGAATCAGTAGGATGTGTGTGTATGTGCGTATACACACATGCCCAATAGTGTATATATCTATATATTGGCATCTAGATTTATTTTATGGGATTGGCTCCTACAGTTGTGGAAGCTGGCAAGTCCAAACTGTGCAGGGAAGGCTGGCAGGTTGGAGACCTAGGGAGAGTTGATTTTGAAACTTAAGTTCAAAGGCACATTGGAAGCGGAATTCTCTCTTTCCCCAGAGAAGTTCAGTCTATTTGCTCTAAAGGTCTTCAATGGATTGATCAATGCCGACTGAAGAATAAGAATATGAAGAATAAGGTGCGTTATTGAAAATGTATCAATTTAAATTCTAATTTCATCTAACAAATTCCCTTCATTGTGATATCTAGACGAGTGTGACCAAATATCTGGATACGGTGGATCCTTGTCTTCAATGAATATATGGCTATCAGGGAGATGTCCACATAGATAAATAGCTATCGGTCACTTTATGAGCCTTGGGGTGGGTTTCATAGTAGCCATAGGCAAAGAGCTTTGGTGATCCAGAGGAAGGAGTGATCCCCTGGTGTGGAGAATCAACTTGACTGCTTTGGGATCTACCCAGGGGATTGGTGGCACCTACTTCTGGGTGTTTCTGGTTGGATCATGGAGGCGTGACTTTGGTACTGTATAGTCTCTGGTCCGTTGCCTGGCTGAAACCGTTCCCCTATCTCCTTCTCAGCTGCGGTGAACTAAGAAGCTTTGTACCACCACGTCCCTCTGCCATGATGTTTCTGCCTTGTGCACAGACTGAATCCCTTTAAATATGAGCCAAATTATACCTCTTTTCCCTTAAATTGTAGGTGTCCAGTATTATGTCCCAGTAATAGGAAAGCTGATTAATACTGACTGAGGATAGTAACAAAAGTTTCACAAAATTTGCAGTGAATGTGACAACTAAGCAGGAGTTTGTTCAATGCAGTAAGGGGTAGAAGAGGGGGAACCATCCTAGGTTCGTTTTTCCCTGTGGCTTTATTGAGTGTAGTCTCTACACATCTTACTGTTTTAGGTGTTATTCAAATGCAAAGATGATGCCTCACTTCCCTGAATGAATACTAATAATGATTATTGCTTGAGTGCTACTAGTTGTGTGTCAGACACTGTGCTATATTTATGCCCATTATCGCAGTTATTGTAGCTCTATGGGACAACTTGTCAGTAGTGATAACCAGTCAGTAAAGAATTCTATCTGTGCATGGTGAGGCATCTGAGTTTACTCATGGGATCAGTGGTGGAAGGAGGGGGAGGGGGAGGGGGAGGAGGAGGTGCTTTCCAGGCAGAGGCTGGGCCTGAAGAGCTTAGCTTATTCTGTGCTAAGTGGTGGTAAGCAGGACTTGGGTCCAGCCCTAGCTCACAGCCCAGGTATTCCATAGTTAGGTGGAAGTTTGTATGGCAGTACTTAGAGAAATGGAATGTCTAATTATCCTATGTTTAATCCACTGATAAATCTGCTTCCACCAAAGTAACTGCTCTCATCCCAAAGAAACTAAGAATTAAAAGGGGTTTCGAGAAATTTCCAGAGTTCTGCAGCAAGTTGAAGGTCAACGCATGGCCTGATGTTAATACCTGTGCTCTTTTCACTGAGCCGCACTGCCTTATCTGCAAGACTAATGTACAAAACAGTGACTGACACAGTCAGCTCCAGAACAGTAGGGTCAGTGCTAAAATGGAGATACCGATAAAGCATGAATGATAGCATGCTGGGTTCCAAACAAGGTGGGTACATTGCACAGTGTTTTGAAGCAAGGAGGCCTGGGAGGAGGCTAGCAATGAAGCTAACACCGGGCAGGACTGAGGCAGTGAGAATGAAGAGGGACTGTGGTAGAATATTCTGTAAATCTGAAGAAAAGGCTTAGTAACTGGGGGAAAATTGAGAGTAACTTATGTGCCAGGGCTCCTAGGTGCGATCAAAGACCACCCTCAGATAAAGGAAACAGAAAAGGAACCATGGAAGGGTATTTTATAGGTCACAGGATTGCTAGAGCACCAGAGAGGCAGAGGTGGAGGCCACACAGCTAGGATCCATACTCAGAGCAAACCACAGGGCCACCATGGTGAAGACTGCATCACTGACCACTGCTTACTACACTCCAGATGGCCGCTGAGCTATGGGCACAGGCTGCCAAGGCTCCCACCCCCACCTACCCCAAACTGCACATCTGATTCTCCAACTCAATAAAAAGTGGATATTTCATAGCTCTGACTTCCTTGATGGTTGTAGGGGAGGCTGGGAAGGGGAGGTTATGGCTTCTACTTTAGGGAGACAAGACTAAGGGAATGAGAAATTCCTCAGTGTGGAATGCATGTTCACAAGATGCTGGGTGGCTGCAAGGAGGGCTATTTCAGGTTCTGGGGGAGAATTTAGAACCAAAACTGATTCCAAGATTTCTCATTGAGCAAGTAGGCAACTAGGGATGTTATAACCAAGAAAAGAAAAATGTGAAAAGGATTCAGTTTGTGAGAGTGAAAATTTCAGTTTTGTTTTTGAATGCACTAAGTTGAAGATATCTGTAGTGCATCAGTGTGGAGGGACTTACACAAAAGGGCATTAGAAATTTGGATCCTAGGCTTAACATGGCAGGTAGGACTGGAGAGAGAGAGGATTTGGAGACCTCTACATGGATGTGGGAATATCCAAGTTTGAACCAGAAACATGTAAGTCCAGGGAACATCTAGGTAGAAGAGCAAGAAGATGCCCTAAGGATTTTGAGGAGAACCAGTTGGGGAGGTGGAAGAATCTAAAGACTGAGAAAATTTGAGCCGGGCGTGGTGGCACACGCCTGTAATTCCAGCACTGGGGAGGCTAACGCAGGAGATTCACCATGAGTTCAAGGCCAGCCTGGGCTGCACAGACCTCAAAAAACCAAAAAGGAAGACCCTGCCTCAAAAAACAAGCCAACAGATGACTGAGAAATTTATAGAGTGCCATGGAAATCAAAGTGCAAAAGAGGGAGGTAGTGATGCAGAAAGTAAACTGCCATAGAGAGAGGAGTCAAGTGAGGACTAAGGGCACTGCACTTGCCAGGCAGGAGCTGGTTAGCAGTGGGCAAGTGCTTTGGCCTCAGGCCAAGCTCACGATCCACTGAGAGTCCGCAGTCTTGTCACCTGGATCTCTCCCCAGCCCACCCAATGAACAAAATGTACTTGTTTGTCTCTACCCAGTTCTTAGCTATCCTCTCTGAAGTCTTCCTGAGCCACCTCACCCCACATTTCCTAACCAGCACCAAACCACTTCCTGTTTAAATCTTTTTTTTTTTCAGCTTTAATTGAGTTTATTGGTACATTTTAGGGATACAGTACAGTTACATTCATTGTTGGGATCTTGTACCTCTACATGACAAGTGTTGATTCTCATTTTTTCCCCTTACCCCTGCCCTCCCTTCACCCCCTCCTCCCCTCCCCATCTACAAACACTTTATTTCCATCTTTTCATTGTTTAAATCTTCACTTAAAAATTTTTTACTCTTTTTTTTTTTTTTTTTTTTTTGAGAAAAGTTCTCACTGCGGTGGTTAAGGCTGGCCTCGAACTCTCAGCCTACCAAGTCCTGGGATTACAGGCGTGTGCCATCATGCCCAGCTCCTGTTTAAATCTTAGTCCCAAGCTAATTAGAGTCAGAGAATGTGTTTTTTTTTTTTCTTTTTATTGAGGTTATTGGTACAATCTAGGTATA
>NW_022900915.1:32611558-32621766 GCF_012274545.1 Fukomys damarensis | reverse complement strand
AAAGGAAAGTAAAAGAGAAAAGGCAATGATGTAACATCAAAATAATCCTTAATTCTGGAGATGAAAATGGTCCCTGAACATATTTAAATTGCTTCTTGCTCTTATAGTCTTATCTTATTATTTTTTTCATTATTTAGAGAATACTTTATTAGTTTCTGTAATCAAACCCACTTAGATATGACCTTACATATTTAGTATGATGTGTTATCCCTGTACACATGGAAAAAAATAAAAATAAAAATAGAAATAAATTAACATTTCTAGACCAATGTGGTTGTCCATTTCTGCACAATGCCAAGTCAACACAGTAAATTGGGATGACTTTTTCCAAAGTTGACAGCACCGTTAAAGTTTCCCAAAATTCATTTTATATATATGTGTGTGTGTGTGTGTGTGTGTATGTATATATATATTTGTATATATATATATATAAAGACTAATAATAGTATGTTATGCATCGATAGCAGCAACAGCTTTTCCAGGTTCTGCAGTCATCTGAACAAAATTATAGACATTCAGCACATCAGAGAATGTGTTAAGTGGCAATAAATAATTGTAAAATAAAAAAAAAAATCTTAGTCCCAGTTCAGTGCCTTTCCTTGCCTCACTGTTCCCGCAGCTCTGCTGCCATATTTTCTCCTGCTCAGGCTCCAGCCTCTCTCCACTCCCTTTGGTGTGTCTCCAGTTGCACGGTCACTTGTCTAGCACCATATTACCCAGTCTCAGTCCCGGAATTTATCCGCTTCCCTAACTTCCGTCTTCTTATCTCTATTTCCAGGGTACTTCCTGTCTGCCAGTAGCACTGCCACTTCCCCTCAACCTGCCAGTGATTCCTGTGCTACTCCTTGCCCTTAGTGACCATCTTCCAGGCACCCAGACTTCATTCTCACTCTTTGAAAACTTTCCTACCGAGCCTCAAACCTGCTTTTTCTCTGTCCACATCTCTTCTTTTTGCTTGCTTTGGATAGTGTTTCTCTCTTTGGTGCTATAGTTCTTCCTTTCTTTTGTGTATCTTTTTTTCCTTGTCTGCTAATTTTAAAAAAGTTTGTGTAAGGGCCAGGGATTTAGCTCATTGGTGCCGCTGCCTGCCTCGTGAGTGCGAGGTCCTGAGGTCGATCCCTGGTACCAAAAAAAAGAAAAAGAAAAGAAAAGAAAAGAAAAGAAAAAGTTTGTCTGAATGCTTTCTCTTCCATCAAGACATCCTGAAATATTTATGATACAGTGCTGTGGCAAGTGGGATTTGGTTCAGTGTACAAGGGTAGGGGAGAGTAAGTGGGTATAAATGAGGAAATAAACTAATGGGTACCTGGGCTCCTTTTATCATTTTCTGTGCTTTTCTGTATGTTTAAGTTTCCCATACAAGATTTTAATGCCAAACAAATGATAAATTGAAAACGATTGAGTAATAATAGTAAAAAAAATAGCGAAAAATCCACATGGAGACTGTTCAAGCGCCTGGCATGGGGAAAGTGCTCCTTGAAGGTAACAGAGAAGGTGTTGAGAGTGAAGAGGGATAAGAACACTAGAAGAAGTTTGAGGACAGAGGAAAGAAGACTTGATAATTGCATTGTATAGGCTGGGTCCTTGGGGGGAATGAGTCCTTTTCAGAGCAAAAATGATTTTGAAACAGCTATTGTGGCAAAGGGGGAAGAAACCAGCTAGAGAGTAAGGAGCTGCTGAAGTCGGAGACTGTAAATCTGCAGCAGAGCTACTACTGGCTGCTATCTTAGCAGTGTAAATGGTCCTTTACAGGTACTAGGTTTCTGCAAAACAGCTGAGAAAGATTCTATGTAAACCAGTGAAGAGATAAGCTATTTGTGATATTTGTCGCTCTGAAATCTGTTTTATGCGTTGGATTTCAGAGAGAATTTCAATTGAAAAAAAGTTTCACTGCTAAAATATTTGACTAAATAAACATTATCCCTGATGTAATTTTGTATTTTCTGGCATTTTATGCACTTTGTAGATGTTAGTAAGACAGACTGTAGGATGATGGGTATCCATCAGTCTCAAAGGGAAGAAAATTTTGAAAGCAGCCGGGGCCCTGTGTAGTGATTTATAAGGGACTTATCTGTCCCCTGATTTGATAAGGCAGTGATTTTCAACCTGTACACACCAATCGTGCATGTAACTTCGAGAGGTTCAAAGCACAGAGATTCCATTTAAAGTTCTGGCTATAAGCAATGGGGCAGGAGGACTTAATGGAAAGATGTTCATTTGTGTTTAGCAGAGGGGTCATTTTTGGCTTTCAGAAATGTTGGGCAGTATTGTCACTAAAATGATACATTCTCCAGGCCTCTAATTTCAAAACTGACCTTACTATATAGCCCGGGAGGATTTACTGAAAGTTATTCATTTAAGTCAGACTTCAAAGTCCATTTCCCTTTGATGTGGGGTAATTGCCTTATATATGAAACATTTCTGACAGTGCATCTTGTCTACATAGTATAAGTTGAATTCTGTGTTTTTCAAGTAAACTGTGCACACAGACTGATCCAGCAGGCCAACAGCTGTTTTTCCATATTCAGGAGAGCGAGGAGAGGGAACTAACATCTATCTGCTGAGCACTTAGTACACATTAGGTGCTCTGTTACTCACTTAGTCAACACAGGCTCATTTTAAGATGACATTTACTTTTTCTGTTTGAAAAAGGCAAAAACTGAGGCTAGAAGGTCTAATAAATTTTCCCAGATGACCAGCTAGTGAGAGGCCGAGCCAACATAGGTAAATTTATCTTCGAAGTCATTGCTTCATAGAGAATACTGAATATTCATTGGTTTTTGGCCAACTTTTATATCTTCCCTTTTTGGAGAGCTTTTCTCCCACTGCTTTCCCTCTCCCACCTTCGATTCTGTGTAGTGCCTCTGAGAGTATTAATCAAAGTTCCCTGGAGGGCTTCTCTTTGACTTGCTTGAATTTTGCACTGAGAATTTTGATGAACTGATTCTAGTGTTAACACCAGGAACGAAAGCAGCATTGGTGCCTGCCACCTAGACTCCTTGGATTTGACTTCTCTTCCATTCTGTGAACTACTAATTAGTGCTATGGACTGACTTTTGTCTCCTCAATATTCATATGTTGAAGTCCTAGCCCTTAATGTGATGACTTCTGGAGCTTTGCAAGGTGATTAGGTTTAGATAGGGTCATAAGGACAAGACCTTGTGATCGAATTAGTGCTCTTATAAGAAAAAGCATTTGAAGCCTGGTGTGATGGGACATGCTGGAATCCTAGCATTTGAGAAGTTGAAGCAGGAAGATCATAAATTTGAGGCCAAGCTGAGCTGCATAGTGAGCTCCATGCCAGCCTGGATTATATAGTGAGTGCCTATTTCCAAACAAATAAGAAGGAGGAGAAGGAGAGTGAGGAACAGAAGATGGAGAAGGAGGCAGAGGAGGAGGAGAAGGAAGAGGAGGGGGAGGAGGGGAAAGGAAGAAGAGAAGGAGAAGGGGAAGAAGGAAAAAAGGAGGAGGAAAGGAGGAAGAAAAGAAGGGAGGGTAGAAACAGATACCTGAGAGCTTGCTGTGCTCTATTCTTGTCATGTAAGGACATAGCAAGAAGATGGCCGCCTATAAGAGGAAGTGAGCCCTCACAAAAATCCACCCCTGCTGGTATGCCAATCTTAGATTTCTAGCCTCCAAACCATGAGAAAATAGACTTATGTGGTAGATTTAAGTTATTGTGTGATGGCAACCTGAGCTGATCAATACAGGAAGTTAGTGCCTATTGCCTGACACAAGAATCCAATTACTATGTGAAATGACTAGTGAGAACACGTATTTTAGCTTTTAGCACCTTGGCTCTGAGATGGGGAAGCAAAAAAGAACAAAGTTCAAAACAGCCAAATTTAGCGGCTTCATATCATATCTAGGTAGGAGAAATTTTGTGGATAAAGAGATGGAAGAAACTATTTCATAGTGTGAAGATTTGGAATTATTTATGGCTTATACTTGCCCTTATTTCCCTGTATCTTGTTGCGCATTTTGGATGCCGAACGTGCTCATGATTTAGCATACGATGGTGGATAAACCAGTGGAGTGTGAGACAGTAAATTGGCCCAGGATACTTTTTCTTCAGGCTGCAGAACTTGTGAAATGAAAGCTTATCACCAGAAAGTGGTCTGCCCGGAAGGAAAGCTGCACTGAAATGGGTACCTGGATTCTTCCTCCCCACTTGTTTGCTTTGGTCTTTAAAAAAATGTAAGAAATTCCTACTGTAGGAATTGTGTCACTAGCTCCCCATCAGCTCTTTCTCATATAGGTTCATCTTTTATTTTTAGAGCTTTGTTTTGATCTATGTCTTTAGCTCTCAGAGTAGTACATTCCATCAAATGATTCAGTTCTTAGAAATCAGGCCAGCTAGAAATGAAATGTTAAGTTTCATGAACTCTATGAAAGTTTCATCTGCTTTTGAAGATACTTACCCTCCCACCAGTATTTCTTGGCACCAACTGTACTTTTTCCTATTAGGTGCAGAACATTTCGAGTTTCATGGTGTCCCAGCAATCATACAGTTCATGAGAGTTGCAAAAACAGGGGCCCAGAGGTGTCTGGACTGTCAGTAATTATATAGTTAATTTGAGACCAAAAAGAGACTTACACCCATTTTTCCAGATTTTCAGTTCAGCTTTTGTTCTACTTCCACAAACTGCCAACCAAATGGCTGAGCCAAGGGGATAAAGTCAATTCCTCTTTCACTTGAACTAGAGAAAAATATGGAAAATAAGAAGAAAAAGAGTTTTCAAAGTATTGAGTTTCACTGAGCAAAAGGAGAAGATTTAGAGCCATGTGGAAGAAAGAGGCAGAGAAAGCAATGCTGTTTGGAAAGTCTGTTCTTAAGCTCATTGCCAGATTGCTTTATGACCTGGGCAAGTACCTGCGTGCTTAATTCATGGGTTAAGTGATCCCTTTAAGGTAATGAAGCACTAATTTCCGTGTGAACAAAAATTTTAAAAAGAACAGTTTTTCCCCCCCTTGGGAATTTATCACATTAAATCCACTTGGTTGGAGCGTTTATGTTGAAAATGGGCTAAGGAGAACTGGCATTCCTTTTGTTTCTCTAGTTGGCACCCTTGTCTTCAGAGTGGACGTTGTCTGGGCACCCTGCTCTTGTTCCGACTCTAGAGCGGATATCCGGGGTTTGCGTGGACAGCCACGCCCTAAGTCAGGATGGTTTGTTTTCAGCGTAGGTCTGGCTGTTTCAGGATTACTTTTGCAGCGTTGGAAACCACAGTGTTGGACCTCAAGGCGATAGAGCCTGGGAATAAAATATAGAAGAAAAGAGCAAATAACATTTTGTCAGGTTAGCTACGTAGTGTTTGATAACTGAGCGAGTCTATCTTCCATGTTTTTAGTATTCTGACTCTAAACATATTGGTCTAAACAACAAATGATGCAGGCATAAATATTGAGTGAAAATATTCCTCTAGGACACAGAAGCAAATATAAAAAAGGAGTGGGACAGATGAAATTTATGTTTCTTTAGAATTAAGAGAGATTTTTAAATTAACCCTAAGGGCTCAGGTTCTAGGTTCCCAAATCTCTGTGTATATAAATAAAAGATAATAATCCAAGCAAACATTTTAGCAAGGAAAAACAACATTGGAGCCATCCTTGCCATAATTGGTTGCCGAAGCTGAGTAATCGTTAGCTTTCGAAATTAGGGCAGAGTTTTAGGAAGTCAGTTTGTAGTTGAAAACATTTGCTATGTTATAAGAATTTGCTGTGTTATAAGACTAGTCAATGGATTAAAAAATAAACAGAATAAATATCATATTTGGAATCAATAAAATGGGGTCATATAAAATTTAAAAGCTTTTGGCCAGAGATTTAGCTCAGTGGTTCAGCCACCTGCCTCGCAAGCGCAAGGATCTGAGTTTGATCCCCGGAACAACAACAAAAAAGTTTTTGTACAGCAAAAGAAATAACCAACATAATGAAACGACTACCTACAGAATTGGAAAAGGCTTTGTTAGCTTTTCCTCAGTCAGAGGACTACTATGTAGAATACACTAATATACAGAACTCAGAGAAATTAGACTCCCCCTAAATAATAGAGCCAATCAAAAAATGGGCAACCGAAATGGATACTTCTCAGAAGATCAAGTATAGATGGGCAATAAATATGTGAAGAAATGTTTAACACCACTGGCTATTAGAGAAATACAAATTGAAACCACACTGAGTTACCATCTTACCCCATCAAGAAATCACATCATAGTTGCTGGTGAGTCTGCAGAGAAAAAGGGTCTACACTGTTGATGGGAGTGTAAACTAGTACAACCACTATGGAAATCAATATGGAGAGTCTTCACGAAACTAAAAATAGAAATTCCATTTGACCCAACTACTCCCCTTCTAGGTGTATTTCCGAAAGACGTATCAAAGATATCATATTCTGCCAGGTGTGGTGGCACACATCTGTTACCCCAGCACTTGGGGCTGAAGCAGCAGCATGGCCACAAGAGCCAGGCTAGCCTGGGCTACATAGTGAGTTCAAGACCAGCCTGAACTATATGGTGAGAACCTGTCTCAAAAAAAAAAAAAAATCATATTTGCACTGAGATACCCCACACTGCTCCCACTTTTTTTTTTTTAAATTTGAGACAAGTTCTTACTAAGTCACTAAATTGTCCACAAAAGGCTCAAAATTGCCATCCTCCTGCCTCAGTGCTGGGATTACAAGCATGCCTCACCAGGCCTAGCCACAACTGCCATTTTAATCAGCTGAACAATATTTTACAGTATTTATTCTAATTTGCTAACTTCTATTGGTCACTTAGCCTTCAACTTATTAAATATTGTAGAAATAGAGATGTGTATTATAAATAGCATTTTCTTGCCATCTTCACATATATAGATTTCAATTTATTATTTAGTCAAACAATTTTCTCATAATTTGCCAAACATGGTATAAAGGTTAAAGCTTATGAACATCTTTACAGTTCTTTTATTTTTTGTACCGGGGATTGAACTCCTTTGCTTGCAAGGCAGGCAGTGGAACCACTGAGCTAAATCCCCACCCCCGTGTTTACAATTCTTGCTGCATATCAACATTTTGCTTTCTAGAGTATTTATATCCTGTGCCCATCCAGAGGCTCCTCAGTTGATTGGGTGGTGTCCTATCACCCACGTGTGGGTCGAAAATACTGTAAGGTGACCCTGCATTGGCCACACATAATTGC
The DNA here is from genome assembly GCF_012274545.1 of Fukomys damarensis. Classification (NCBI taxonomy): domain Eukaryota; kingdom Metazoa; phylum Chordata; class Mammalia; order Rodentia; family Bathyergidae; genus Fukomys; species Fukomys damarensis. The sequence goes on along the minus strand of NW_022900915.1, from coordinate 32,614,585 downwards.
TCAGCAGTCTGGTCAGCCGTGGGTATTGGTTGTTTGCTCTCAGGATTGCACTGCTCATCCTGGGGGTCACCTGCTTGTTGCCTCTCTCAGCGTTGTGGCAGAGACCCTGTGACACAGAGCCAGAGAAGGTGAAATGTATGGCTTTTGTACCACTGTGAGTCAAAAAAATCATCAAACCATCTTACATTGGGACCCCTCTGTACCACGTCCTCTGCAGTGTTAATTATATTGGGTGCTTTAATCTGCATTTATTTGCTCATTAGCGGGATGCACATTTTTCTTTGTGGATTTTATTTGGTTGTTTGGGTCAGTTGCATTTATTTGGATATAGACAGTACCCTTCAACTCCAAGACACTCATCAGCCTATTCTAGAATGCTCTTCAGGCCAGAAACCTGAGAAGAATTCCTTCCTAGGTGTGATTTGTCTGAAACTATTAAATTTGTATCATGAAGAAATCTTCCTGACTCTTGCTGTGTCCTCACGTTGCAGAGAAAGAGAAAGAGAGAGGGAGAAAGGTGGGGGGAGAGAGAGAGAGGGAGGGAGGGAGAGAGAGACTGACTTTCTGTTGTCTTCCTAATAAGACACTAATTCCATCAGAGAGGGGCCCAGCCTCATGACCTCATCTGGCACAAATTACCTTCCAGATAGCCCATCTCTAAGTATCATCACCTTGAGGAGTGTATAGGGCATGAACCTATGAATTTAGGGAGGGGACACAAAAATTCAGTGTGTTACACTTCCCTTCTCCCTTGGTCACTCCAACTTTAACCCAAGTCTCAGCCTTCTAATTAAGGGATGACTCTTAAGGTTGGTCTAAATTTTCATGAATACGTGATTAAACTTTAAAAAATCTAATTAGTGTATATGGACCAAAGTCACAAAGAAACAACGAAAATATACATGGAAAGAAAACAGAGATGTTAATGCCAAATTAAATCAATCACTAAGCATGATGAGTCTTGTGGATATTGATGGAGAGTTATAATATGTATTGGGATTTAGGAATGCATTTTGCTGATACAAGAGGATTCTTGTCTCATAACGCATGCATTCTGAGCTTTTAGTCCTATACGTAGACAAGGATGGGGAGATGCAGTTTTTTTTCTTAAGTTTATTGGTGCTTTCAGGTATACATTCATCACTGGGTCTTGTACCTTTACATGATGTATCTTGGTTCTTATTTTTCCCACATTTTGCTGGCCTCCCTTCACCCCGTCCACCTTCCCTGTTTAGTAAGATTTTGTTTCCAGTTTTTTCCTTTTTTCTTATTTTTTCTTCTTCCTTCTTACCTTGCCCCTACCCCTCCCACTTCCCCTATACCTTTAGACCTTTTTTTTCCTGTTTCACAATATTATATGTTTTGATCCTTGTTTATACTTTTAGTTCATCACACCAAACTAACTACATGGTATTTATACATGTGTGTCTTGTTAATTTCACTTAAGAGTATGTCCTCAATGTGCATCCATTTAGCTATAAATTTCTCTAGTTTCTCAATCTTTATGGCTGAGTAGAACTCCATTGTATAGAAAAACCACATCTTCCTTATCCAGTCTCTGGTTGATGGGCATTTTGGGCTGTTTCCTAGTTTCAACTGTTACAAACTGTGCTGCTATAAATATGGGTGCACAGCCAGGGATTTGGCTCAGTGGTTCCACAGCCTGCCATGCCAGCGCAAGGGCCAGAGTTCAATCCCAGGTACCACAAAAACAAAATAAAATATGGGTGCATATACATCACTGTGGTATGATTCTGTTAATTCTTTTGGGAAGATACCCAGCAGAGGGATGGCTGGATCAAATGGACCCTCTAACCCTAGTTCTTTGAGGTAGGAAGATGGAGTTTTTATATGCAGAGATCTTTAGCAGCACTGGCAGCTATGCCTTTGGTACCCCGTCTCCTTTACTGCATTCTCTATCCACATTCCTTGACCTCAGCTCCCAAGTACCAACTGGCATCAGGTGAGTTACACATCTGGCTGTTTATTTTCTCTGGTGAGTCACAAATGAATCAATATCCTGGCATGGAGCTAGGAAGGCTGGCCTTCTCAAAGAGCTATTTTGTGGGTAAATACAGCATGATTAATTGAGCGTTTGAAAATAATTTTCAGCAAGTATATTATTATTCTTAAGCTTGAAAAATGACCATAGGATTTAAAAAATGTCATTGCACGATAATTTTAAAAAATGCAACTGCTTTGTGTAATCTGAATAATCCTATTTGCACATCATAAAAAGTAAACATTATAAAAACGTAGTACAGGGCCGGGGATTTAGCTCAGCGGTTGGGTGACCTGCCTTGCAAGTGCAAAGACCCAAGTTCAATCCCCAGTACCAAAAACAAAAACAAAAACAAAAAAATGTACTACAGTGAGAAGTGAATTTCATCGCTTCTTTTTTGGGACTGGGGCTCCAACTTGGATCCTTGCATGTTTGAGGCAGGCACCAGCACCACTGAGCTAAATCCCCAGCCCTAATATTTTTTTTTGTTGTTGTTGGTACCAGGGATCAAATTCAGGACCTTCCACTTGCTAGGCAGGCATGGCATATCCCCCAACCCTTCATTGCTTCTTATAGCCTAGTTCCTCTGTCTCCCTTCCTTTCCTCAGAGGTAACCACTACTAGCTGCTTGTTAGTGCCCTTCCAGAAGTACTCTTACATCATCAAACAAATATTATGTATATACATCCCAGTATATACAGTATAGCAGGAAACCCAGTTAGGAATATAATATGGTACATCTTGGTTATTATTATTACTTACTATCATTGAGAATGTGTCTTACTATGTTGACCAAGCCGATCTTAAACTCCTGGGCTGGAATGATTCTCCTCCCTCAGCATCCCATGTAACTGGGATTATACCTGTAATGCACAACATAGCACCTGACCATTGTTATTTTTTAGTTAACTAAACTAAATTTTCTGTCTTGGAAGTTGTTCTATACCCATACAGATTGCTTTATTCCATTTTAAAATGGCTGGATAATGAGGAATTGGCTTAATTTATTAAAGTAGCTCTATATT
>NW_022900915.1:32548241-32611307 GCF_012274545.1 Fukomys damarensis | reverse complement strand
ATATTTCTAATCTTTTGAAAATGCGGGTGGATCATAAGCTCAAGACCAGCTAGGGCAACTTAGTGATTTAGAGAGAACATGTCTCAAAATAAGAAATAAAAGAAGAGCTATGGATATAGCTAGTGTGAAGGCCCTGGGTTCAACCCCAGTACCAGAAAAAAAGTAAACACTGCATGAAAAGTTTAGTATGAATGTATTTGTACATTTTTGCATGTCAGCTTGTGGTATCTGTAGGCTTAATAGCAATGTGAAGAGAAATATGGGGTCATACCAGTTAAAATACAGATGTTGTGAATTGGACTATCCATTACCCATCTACCACTTATTAACCATGCAGCCGAGAGACACCTATTTCAATTTCTGTGTGTCAGTTTCCTCATCTGTAAAATGCATATAATCAATAATCCTACCTTCAAGAGATGTTATAAGAATTGAGAACTAACATAAGAATATCTGTATGCAGTACACATTCCGTAAGTTATGTTGTTAAGATGATTCACGGGAAGTCAAGACCTTCTCTTTTAAAAACAGTACCAATTTTGGAGTGTAGCTGGTTTTCCTCTAAGCTTGTTATAAGTATTGATGTAATTCATTCTAAATATCAACTCAAGGAGATATCTGGTTGGATAAATTGATTGTAGGAGTCCCTGGCTGTAGGTAGAAGTGAGAAACTGAGTTTAGTTTAGTTTAGTTTTTTGTTTTTTGTTTTCTCAATGGCAGTTTAATGTTCAGCATTGTTGGGCCTTAATGTACTTATCTGTTGCATATAGTCATTAGATTATTTGATCCCTATGGTACTTTCCAGCTCCAACAATTATGTTTTTTACTTATTCTACTCTCAAAATGAGATGTGATTTATATGGTTTAGGCTGTTATGGGAGATACATTTAGATTATGACTCATCTGAAAGTGGGACTTTGTATATATGCTGTTCCCTGGGCATGGAATTACTCTGCCATCTGCTTCTTGAGTCCCTGTAAAGGCTTCTTGGATATCCTGTCTGAGTTTGACACTCTCTCCTTTTGAGCTGTCATAGCCCCTGAACTATGGGATGAGAGTTTTGAAAGATTAACTGATAATTTTAATCTGTTACTCCAGAGACAGCTTCAGGGTGGAGTTTTTGATGTATCTAGAAAGAGATAACGTGGTTTTTCTTTGATTGTAAGTTGTAAAAGTTCAAACTCTGCAAAGATCAAAAGATATGTGTGCCTAGATGAAACAATTCCGGGAAGAAATCATGCCCAATAAAGCTTCCGTGCTCCAGAAGAGAGAGAGTTCTCTAGCAGGAGTAAGTGAAGGTAAGTAGACATTGTGGGTCTCTAATACAGGAGGGACCACGAAGCCCAGGTTTCCCTTTCTTGGTATCACCCAGGGAGATAGGAAGAACCTAGAGTACAAATGGTGGTACAGGCTCTTCAGGTGGATAAGGGAGCACATGGAAGTCCTGGAGGCCAGCACAGCTTGGTAGCAGATGTTCTTGTGCTGAACGTGAACGTGAACGTGGGAGGAGTGGTAAAGGGTTGAGCTCGGTGCTGCCGTGGTGTGGAAGCCATAGAAGGGTCTCATGGGCCTTAAAGGGGAAAAGAGGGTGGGTTGATAAGAATTGGAGCCCAAGATACTTTTGACTGGGGACATGGACCGAGTTCGCAGTGAACTGCATGGGTCCACGACTGAAGACTACACAGACTACTGCTCAGCACATCCCCTGGGGGAGATGACCACTTCTCCCAGCCTGCCCCAGAGAAATGGAGCAGTAACATGTAGACAGATCAAGTTTCCACAGCCTGGAAAGTAGATGCTCCATCGTAGAGATTAAGTTGGTCTGTTACCATAGAATTATTAAAAATGGATATAAACATTTTTAAGGCCCTCCCTACTTCTTCATGGCATTGTAAATGTTTGATTCCTTTCCTTCTTTGGGTTGCACTTACTTTGTGGGAAGGCAAAAAATCTTCATTTTCCTTTTCATTTGTTCTCATACCTTGCAGGGCTGACACCAAGGAGTCAGCAGCAGGCTTTTTGAATGCATAAATGCACATTTATTGGTTGGCATTTTAAGGCACAACCTACTCTGGGGGTTTTCACAGCCTTGTGAACTAGGCAGCATTATCTCCATTTTGCAGTTGAGAAAACCAAAGCTCCGAGACCTGCAACAATCCACTCATGGGCAGCAGGAGACAGATCTACCCACTGACGCCAGTCTCCCTTCCTACAGAAAAGTGGTGCTTTTCTCTTACTGGCTGCAAATTACTATGGAATAAGAAGGAAAATTAGTTCTTCATGCATGTTACTAAATTTATATATAATATATATCTTTAAAAATACTCCCTAAATAAACAGCTGTGTGGTTTGCTCATTCTATTGCAGACAGCTAAGCTAGTTAGAAATCAAGACAGGCAAGACTGGGTCCTCAGCACATAATACAATCATGGCCTAAGGCCCATTCACAGAAGGCCAGGCTTCAAGACAAAGAGGAACAACTACACCCATTTACTTCGCCTAGGAATGAACAGCACTAATTGATATTCTAAATAGTACCAGTCACCTTGGGTAGGGACCAAAAGCCTCCCAAGCTCATTCCTCCCTTGAAAATCCTTATTCTTTCTATGTATGCTTGCTCCATGACTTGATCCCCATTTAATCAATATTATCTAAGCAACTATACTTGTAATCTTATTGGCTGACCATAGTTTTGTCCCACCTTGTGATTTCCCATTGGATCAATATTACCTAAGTGACTGTACTTTTAATCTTATTAGTTAACTATAGTTTTGTCCCACTTTGAACCCATCTCACCTGGGGAAGGGGTTCCAGACTCCCTTCTGTCTATTTTCTTTGTTGTTTTGTGTGTGTGTGTGTGTGTGTGTGTGTGTGTGTGTGTGTGTGTGTTTTGCTACCAGTGATCAACTCAGGACCTGTGCTTGCATGGAAGGTGTCAGCACGACTGAAGCTATCTTTCTCTCCATAAATTATTCCTGCTCTTAAACTATTGTTCCTAGAATTAATTCTTTGACTGGGAGTTATAATATTTCCCTTATATTACTTGGAGGTCCATATATCATATGCCCTATATCAATTTTATTTTTATTATGATTACATATTCTCACAAAGTACCCAGTTATTTATAATCCCACAAATATAATAAATACATAGACAAAGCTACTTTATCGTACTGCCTTGCTTCTTTATAAAACAAACATATGATCATTGTATCATTCTTTTGTTTTTTGGGAGGGACAGGGTCTTGCTCTGTAGTTCAAGCTATCCTTTAGCTCAATATGTAGCCCAGGCTGGCCTTGGACTCATAGCAATCCTTCTGCCTCAGTCTTCCAAGTGCTGGGATTACAGGTGTATGCCACCATGTCTGGCTTGCTCTTTGTAAAAGATTTGTAACATCAGAAAAAGATAGAGTTAAAATTCATTTATAATTTCACTCCCTCCAGATATACAATAGCAATCTTCAGTTATTATTCACCCAGATTCTAGAAATACATATTTGAAACTTCATGCTATTGCTTTGTCTATAGGTTATTGCATCACAAGCTTCTGTGTAACACAGAATGTTTACTGCTCATGGAGCCAGGAGCCATCTGTGTAGATGGAAGATCTCAAGGAGAGAGGACATCATAGTTAGAGCCTAACAGGAAAATGAAAACTCTCAATATGCAAATTATTGCTTTATATACTCTTCTGGAAAACTTTTAAAGGTTCAAAGAAAGTAAAAATGTTCATAAAAGATAATTATGAAGAAAATAATGTTTAATTGCAATTTGAAATACCAAGAGGACAATAACAGTGGCTCAAAGGGTGGTTTGCAAGCAGTTTAACAATCCTAGAGTCAGTGAGGAGGGGGACATGACATACAAAAGGGATCTGAGCATCTGGTCTGAGCCAATCATCCGAGGACACCTGCAGGCTTGACCACTTCCATTTTCTTGGAGTAAAGGGAGAATCTCTAGAAAGTCAGCCCCGGGGCACTGTGCAGATTGGGCATACCCAGCATGGTCCTTTCCCCATGAGGGGCCAAACACAGTGCTCAGACCTGGAGGGACAGTTTAGACCTCAATTTGCATTTCAAACTTTCTAAAGAATTAACAAGTCCATTTCAAGCCACTTAAAGAAGAAAGGCACCTTCCACCAGGGCATTGGAATCTTCTCCACGTGAACAGAGACCAGTGTAGAATTGTTTGGCTTGTTTCCATGGCATTTTAAGAAAGTAGTAGGCCTGGAGGGCACACTAAATTGACTGTAGATATTTTTACTTTTTTGACCTGTAGGGACTAATCTCATTTCCATGTCAGTGTACTCTATCAGCTGCTGCAGATTCAAATATAATTAGTCTCCCCCTTTCATTGGCCCCGTAATCAACTCACTGTCTTAAAGCCATGGCTGAGTGCTTCAGAGCACAGACTTGGGGCCACATTGCTTGCATTTGAATCCCTATTCTGCTATTTATAGGATGTGACACTTTGAGCAAGATACTAAAGATCTTTACACCGGATTTTGTTCATTTGTACCTATCTCATGAAGTTTCTATGAGGATTAACACTTAAAACAATGCCCAATGTATTGTAAAAACTGTAAAAGTGTTAAATAAAACTTCTCATCTATGACTGTTGGTGAGCCACAGGTAAAATAGCTAGCTGCAAGTGGCCTAGTGATAAAGGTGTGACTTGGATGTCTCATAATATACTAAAACCAGTGCCAGTGCTTTTAAGACAGAGTGGGTGGGTGGGTAAGTGAAAAACCAGGCAGGGTAGGGTTGAATATTAGGAGTCTTGAGAAACCCACTGTATTGTTTAGGCAGGTAAGGTATGTTGGGGCTGGCCAGGGAGGTGAATATGGATTGCTTTAGGAAGAGGATGAGTATTTCTCAGATTATCAACCTGGATTGTGAGGTGAGATAGAAGAAGAGATACAATGAAGTCAGGGGGAACAGATTGTAGATACCCAGAATTGTCTCTTCTAGATGTCAGGTAAAAAAGAGCCCAAAACCAAGACCAGACCAGAACTACAAGCCTTTATTTTGAGGAGGATGTGGCGGCCTGTCTCCTAACAGGAAAGGCAGCATGCTGAACAGGGAGCTTCTTTTATAGGAGCATGGTGGGGTTAACCCGAGCTGGGCTAGAGTTGGATGAGATAGCATTAAGAGATTGGAGGAACCTGTAACATCACTAGGAGGGGCTTGTGATATCCATGGTTACTTGGAGGTAGCAAGTATCAGGTTCCCTTTTTTGGAGGAGGAAAAGAGACATTTTGGGAGGAAGAAGGCTGTACCTCAGTAGGAGAAGCCATATTTAACATGGAGGCTGCTATTCTATGTGGCAGCCATTTTAAGGAGCAGAGCATTATGGGAAGGAGGCTACTGTTTTATGTAGCAGCCATCCTGAGGCAAGGGAAACCTAACACTAGGCTTTTGGATAAATACCTGGCCCCAGAATTTAAATCTTGATTTCACTTATTCCACTGGTTGCTGGCAAAGAAACCAATTCTGGCCAACTGAATCAGAGAGGTAATTTATTGGATGTGGGAAAACTCAAGGGAAAGGCAAAGAAATTTAGAAGGACTACAAAGTAACACTACCAGGAAGCACAGAAATGTAAACTGCTGGATCAGCCAAACAACACCTTGTCCCTTTGCTCCACCTTCATATTTCGGGGTGGGGGTGGTGAGGGAGGGATGGAGGGAGGGAGAGAGAGAAAGGAAGAGATGCAACTCCCAAACCTGCTAGGTATCCGAAACACAAGTTCATGTTCTCTAAAATTGAAGAATGAATTCTAGGAACAACAGAAGTTAATAGTAGGAAAGATTTACTTATTTATTAATTATTTTTGGTACTGGGGAATCAACTCAGGACCTTGTGCTTGCAAGGCAGGTTATGGTGCCACTGAGCTAAATCCCCAGCCTGGAAAAATTTATTGAGAGAAAGAAAGCTTCTTCCTCAGAGAGACAGAAGGGGGACCAGACAGTGGATTGCCTGGTCACCCTGCTTCTCAAAGGTGTTTTATGGGACAAAGCCACGGGTGAAGCAGGTTCAAGGTAGGACAAAACTATAGTCAACTAGTAAGATTGTAAGTATAGTCACTTAAGTAATATTGGTCCAATGAGAAATCATAAGGTGGACAAAACTGTGAACAACCAATGAGATTATGACAAGAATAGTTGCTTAGGTAATATTGATTAAATGGGGATGCAGGTCTGGGGATTTAGCTCAGTGGCGCTGCACCTGCCTTGCAAGGTACCAGAAAAAAAAATTATAAATGGGGATCCAGTGGGGAAACAAGTCACGGTAGCAAGCACACAAGTAATGAGTAAAAATTTTCAGTGAAAAGGGATGGGTCAGGGATCTTTCTTGGAAGATCTTGGCCCCCACCCAGGTGATTGATACCTATTTAGAATATCTATCACTGGTATTCATCCTTTGGGAAAGCATGTGGTTGTGATACTTTCTCTTGTTTTACAATGCTGGCCTTCAATGAATGTGTTGATTGTCTTCCACTTTGGCTCCTTGAGTATCCTCCATATTGGCTCCTTGACTGTCCTCCATTTTGGCTATTCATGCGCTGGCCCTGTCTAGCTGCCTACAAGATATCTAATTAACTTACCTTTCTGCAGTAAGAGGAATCAGATTGGCCCAACATGGGTCCAGTGCCCAGCCTTTGGCTGGAGAAGAGAGCATCTTAACTGGTAGATGCACTTGACTGTCTGATGGGAGAGTTTTTTCCAGAGCAAAGTCATAGTGTTATAACTAGAGGAAAATAAAGGAAGCAGATTAGACAAAAACAAAAACAAATGAAACTGCTCCTTGATGGTGCAGGCCTATAATCTCAGCACTCTGGAGGCTGAGGCAGGAGGATCACTGAGTTTTCGAGACCAGCCTGGGCTACATAGTGAGTTCCAGGTCAGTCTCAACTACATAGTGAGACCCTGCCTTAAAAAACAAACAAACAAACAAACAAACACAAAAACCCTGAAAAAAAACAAAAAAACAAATGAAACCTCCAGCATATGTCTCCTTCGTTACTCTGTGCAACTGATGAGGAAGACAAAAGCGGTAAGGAGACAAGGAAACCTTTGAGACTTAGAAACTTTTAAATTTTTGTACCTGGACAACCTTCTCTTCTTGACCTTGGACTCACACCAGGAGGCATGCCAAGGCTCCAATGGGGTCTTCTGATCCTAACATACTTTGACTTAAAGAAAATAGCTTAACACATACGAAAGAGATATTTATTCTATTAGATGCTTATGGAGAACCCATCTGCCTGCCAATCTCTCTCTCTCTGTCTCTCTGTAAAAGCAAACAAAACAAAGACAAACTAACCACCAACACCAACAAACCTCCCCAAACAAAAAACTCCCAACACTATCATCTGCTATTCAGAAATTTGCAGTCAGAGAAGCAAGACAGCCATGCACACAAATACATTACATGATAACAATATAACTACTTCTGCCTGGGGGATTCAGTAGAGATGGCTTTTAATTGGTTCTTGAAAAATGAATATGCACTTACTCTTTTAAATTGAAACATTTATTATATTAAAAAAGAATCATGGCCTTAAATTCTAAAATCCTTCACACTACTGTCACCAGTACTAGTTTTATCCACTGGCAGCATCAATATTGTCCTGTCTCCAGGGCTAAAGAGTGAGGTTGTAAATAATATCTTCTAAGTCAGAAAGTGAGGAAGAAATAAACTGTCACATTCCCAAGTTAAAATGACCTGTAAACAATGGCCTGTTCATTATAACCCACAGGTTCACTCACCTAACCAGGTGTGAAATGTGCCAGGTGCCTTCAGGACTTGGCAGCCCATCAGCAGCTGTCCCTTGTCGACTGTTTAGCTTGAAGGTCAGAGCTTCTGCTGGATTGGGCTGGGGTCTTGGGTTAGCGACTGGCTTCTTAGTGCAGGGGCTACTTATGTATTTAGCATCATAGGTTGGTTAGGATTCATTTAAAATTTGCTTTTGTGTTTGCAAAGTGTCTGGATGTCAAGCTTCTTTAGAAATTAAAAGGAGTAAAAGGAATAGAGTGATAATAATTTACTCAAAATTAGTTTGGCTAAGAATAATTTAACAGTAAGATGGTAGAAGCTCAGCAATTAGCATATTATTCTTAAATGGAAAAAATATTGTCCAAGTTTATAACAACAATAGTATATCATCCTGTGGCAACAGAAATCTCTTTTGGGGGAGAGAATCAAAACCAGACCCTCACATGTGCTAGGCAAGCCCTCTCCCACTGACCTATATCCCCAGCTTGCAAATAGGTATTTTTGGGAAACACACTATTTCTTTCTCTTGCTATAAATGTTTTATCTTGTTGCATTGTATGTATCTCTATAAATTACCTCAGATCACTTTGTAGATCAAAGTGGGAAAACAAAGAGGATATGGATGATTGAATAGACAGCTCTAAAAAAATAAAATTTATTTTAAGAATTTTATTTATCTCGTTTAAGGTAATGAAAACTGTGTGGTGTCCCATAAATGGTTCCATTGACACCATTCTTTTGCCTCTGGTAAAGTAGTCATTGGAACAGTTGAGCTTTGTCCCGGTTTTGCTTCTGCCCACCTATGTAAGTCTGTGTGAAAGTCTGCCATGCCCCGGGTGCACTAATTGACCTCTGAAGTCATTTTAACATGAGATGGTTAGTGATCTCCTTCCAAAAGTCTCATACAGGCTGGGGATTTAGCTCAGTGGTGCTGCCACCTGCCTTGCAAATGCAAGGTCCCAAATTCAATCCCTGGTATACACACACACACACACACACACACACACACACACATACACAGAATTAATTATACAAAATTCTCATATAATAAATTATCAACTTATTTCATGTTTTGACTACTTAAAAAAGTAAACCTATATAATCTGTGTGGTATTAGTGCAAGCATATTTGGTTGTGGTCAGTTTTCATTTTTGTAAACATTTCTACTCTATTTTGGTTAAAGTCTGTCAGGTTAGAAACAACTCTAAGGCTGTTGGTGGGGAGGAATAGATTCTAGATTACCTATAAATTTACCATTTGTAGGAACAAAGAACAACTTGTAGTATTTATATGGTTGGATTTTATCTAGCTTCCATAATGGCATTGGTGGGGAGCAATTCTTTAGCATTATGTTTTGATAAATTGAATTCATATCTTAGAGTATTTTTTATAGATTCCTATTCATCCTTGCTCATAAAACTTTCTCTAAAGCCAGAAGTGGTATACATCTATAACTTAAGCATTTGGGAGGCTGAGGCAGGAGGATCACAAGTTTGAGGCCAGCCTGAGCTACAGAATGAGTTTAAGGTAGGCCTGGACTACATAGGTAAGTCTCATATCTGAAAACCCCCAAACAAAAGGTTTTCTCATAGCTCCATATTAGAAGTACATGATGGAGAAAAGGTTCAGAGGAAGAGAAAGCATGGAGGAAGAGGAATAAATCATAGAAACCTATACTCAGCTAAAGGACTGCTGGAATGCAATTTGAAGATAAACATTCCATTCCACGTTATTTTTTTCTCTGTCCAGTTGACAGAGAAATCAATCAATCGCTCAGTTACGGTCAGGGGGCACAGAGCAAAGCTCATTTAAGTGGTGATGGCTAACACGTAAAAGTGAGTGAGTGACTGATTTGGAGGAATTTCAGAGGAGTAGAGTAAGAGCGGTGAGCTGGGGTAGCTGGGATATGGAGCTGACAGGATGTGTGCTTAGCAACAGCACACTACACCCAGGGACCGGGATGTGGCCTCAGACCCGATGGATTGAAACAAAAGTCCATCTGAAATGACTTCTCAGCTGTGTCATTTTTATACTCACACATGATATCTCGAAACTTACACTGAAATACCTGAGTGCATCTGCACAGAGGCCAGCAATTCCCAACAATGCCTCCACAACAATGTGCAACTGGCGACTAATTGGGAAAAACACCAGTAATAATTGGAAGGTGCTCTGTTGCTTGCTAGAGGACCTCTCCCCTGAATGGTTAAAATATTCAGCTCAATAGGGCAACCACCTGGTTTAGAAAAATCTTTGACAGGTGGTGTTAGCAATGCGCATTTGCTTGCTGTTTTAGTCATGCAATTTCTGCGCAAAAGCTCAAAAAATACAGTCAAGCTGCGGGCAGTCATTAATATGACCACTCCTGGGACCTTGTTGCCCTCCCTAGAGACACAATTTCCACTCATGTCAGTGAGCCCTCAGTGCCCAGCTAACACTACTTTTTCTCCTTGTCCTCCCCAGGCCAAAGCTGCCAGCATGTTCTTTTTCCCAGATGTTAAAAATCAACACCTCAGCAAGGTGGCTGCCAAATGGAAGAGGAAACATTTTGTAAATCATCCTGGAAGGATGACAGACCCAGACCTTTAGCACATTCAAGTTAGGAAAGCTAAGACAAGGAAAGAAGGTGTGGCTCCCATTCTCTCAGCCCCTGCCTGGATGCTATGGTTTTAACTGAACTGCATCACTGGATAAAGATACTGGAGTTGCAGGTCCATTAGAGGTTTGTTTACTCTAGAAAGTTATCATAATGAAAAACAACGATAAGGTGTTTCTGTTATACCCATTTCCCTCCATTTCAATCCACTTAGGAAACACTGTCCAATTCCCATCAGTCTCTGTAGTCCTGTGTTTCGGGTGTCCTGTCCCTTGCACACAATCTTCGTCCTCACAGGCCAGGGCAGTGAAATTTGTACACTCTGCTCAAGCAGGTGCCCTTCCTGGCTTGCTGCTTGTGCTGGCTTTGTTGGGCAGCAGGCTGGATACCCAGGATACCCAGCCTGATGGATTGGACTGATTAGCCCTACAAAGTGCTGTTTTTCAGGGATCCCCCACCCCAATTTTCTATGTGCCAACACCATCCACTTGATGATCAGAAGCTTTTAGTCAGTATCTTCTGCAGTGAGAGGAGCTTCAGAAAACCTTTCTTTTCAGGAATATATTGCCCAGGCCTGAGTAAGTAGCCTGCCCTCTGAAGGAAGACAGTATGTGAATTTCAAAGGAGCCAGTGAACACATAAATGCTTTTCTTTTAAACGTGGAATAGAACAGTGTTTTGGAAGCTGTGGGAAACAAACCCCGTATCTGAGGATTGTAAACTGGCCAGGTGTGGCAGTGTACACCTGTAAACACAGTACTTGGTGAAGCTGAGGCAGGAGGATCACAAGTTGGAGCCTAGCCCGAACAAATTAGTGAGACCCTGTCTCACAATAAAAAAAGGGCTGGGGATGCAGCTCAGTGTGAAGTTCTTGGTTCAATCCCTACTACTGCAAAAAAAAAAAAAAAAAAAGTAAATTCATACATATGGTCATACTGCCCTGGAGACAATTTGATTCTATCAAGATTTAAGACGCACATTCTTTTTCCCCCTCTTCTTTCCTCCTACCCTTCTTCGTACTTCCCCTACTCCTTGAGCCCCTTTCTTCCTATTTCACATTATCAATTATACAACTTGAACTTTATTTATACTTTTAGTTTTTTACACCAGAGAAACTATTTGGTATAAGATGCACATTCTTGGCAGTGAATTTCACTTCTAAGACTGTATGACCAAACTACCGTAGCACGTGTTCAAGGCAGAGAGTATGAGGGTGTTTACACAGCATTGTTTGCTATAAAAAAAGATCAGAAACAATTTAAATAAATGTCTATTTCATAGAGGACAAATAATAGAGGTTTTCATGCATCCATAACATAGACTCTTAAAAAAAGAATTGTGAAAAGATCAAAGGGGGCCTAGATGTACTAATATGAAAAATTTCTAAGATATACCAGAAAGCAAGGAAGGACAAGACCAGTACTACTATTTGTGTGAAAAAGAGAGAACTGTACGAACACGTGTGTGTGTGTTACAGTATAAGTGTATCTTTTCTTGGCATGGATTAGCAGCAGCTGCCCCTGGTGAGGAGGACTGGAAAGGTATTGAAGGTGTCTTTTTATTGTTTGCCTTTTTATAAAGCTTAACATGTTTTTTTTTTTTTTTCCCCTTTGGTACTGGCGATCGAACTCGTGTCCTTGCACTTGTGAGGCAGGTGCCGGCACCGCTGAGGTAAAGACCCGGCCCAATGATTGTGTTCTTTGTACATATAATTCCTGCTCAAATAAGCAGGTAATTAAATAAGTAGGAAATAAATACAATATGTTAATTTTCATCTTCTCTCTACGATTGCTTCTCAGTGCTTGCTTATTACAGAAAGAATTCTCTTACTGGGCATAGACCTTCAGTTCTGGCCCTAGCTGAGTAGCTGTGCAGTACTCAGCAAATTGTTTAGTGTCATCCAAAGCATCATTTTTGTAAAAGAAATTAATAACATCTGGAGGGTTATCAAGAGGATTAAATAGTAAGGTCCCTAGCACAATGCCTAGACCATAATCCTTAATAAGGCACAGATGAGAGCTAATTTGCTGTTCCCCAGCTTGGGGGAGGTAATGCTGCTGTCTTTGGCACCTGGCTAGAGCCCCAAACCTTTTCTTTTCTCTTCTTTCAGGGCATGTCTTCTCTACAGCCTGCTGAAGATTTTATAGTTTACTGGGATAAATGAAAACGAAACAAACCAGAAGATACCACGAAGCACCTAAACAAAGCCTCGTCCCAGGGTTGTGATTCACAGGAGGTCTCTGTGAGGGCCTTCAGCCTGGGGTGAGGGCATCTTGGGCTCGAAGCTTCACATGTCTGTGTGGCTGTGACCCTTAGGCCCCTCTGGGGTCCTGTTAGCTCTACCAGCTGCTCAGCCCAGGAGAATCAAACAGCCACAGAGCTACCCAGAGCCTTTCCCCCTAAGTCTCCTGGGAACTTTCCTTTCTAGAAAAGCATTTTTGTTTTTATTCTTTTTATTTTTAGTTTTCAAATATGTGTGTGTGTGTGTGTGTGTGTGTGTGTGTGTGTGTGTACAATGAGTTTTGTTTTGGTGGGAAGAGGGTTCTTTTAAAATAAAGAGCTCTCTGGGGAAACGCCTGTGACAGTGGAGTGTGTGCTCTTGTTGGGGTGTGTGTGTGTGTGTGGCTTTTTCGGAGATCGACAGATAATGGGAAGCAACTGAAGTGTTTTGCTTCAGTCTCCTGTGGCCTCATCTACTTGCTCTCTGCCACATGCTGGATAATTGTACACACACCGACTTTAGATGCTGCTGAAGTCTGGAGTCCTCTCAGGAAGGCTGGCTCCTTTGAGCTCTGATGAGACACCAGCTCCCATCCGATGGTTGTTCCTTTTAGAAGTTGTTCTGGTGTGCAGGCTCCCAGGGACATCTAGGAGAGGATGGAGGCATCTGTGCATGGCAGAAAGCACAGGATCTTGCACCCTTCTCCATTCCTACTCCCAGGGTGGTGCGGCAGCAGCACTTTGTCACGTGGGACTGAGGTAGGAGGCGCTGGATCTGGGTAGCCTCTGGCAAGTTCCTGCATTTCCCAAAGCTTGTGACAGAGGGGTGCAGATGGAACCTGCCTCCTGGGGCTGTGCCTGGCACGCAGTGAGCACTCACCAGGGGCCATGCAACTCAGCTCCCAGGTTGTCTTTGCACTTAGTGGTCAGTTCTTGCAGAGCAGACGCTCTGTCTTTCTGTTTAAGATCCTAAGCGCCTGGCACTTTACCCAAGTACTCGAGTAAATGAGTGATGAATGAATGAATGAAATCCCAAAAGCAATTCATAATATGACTCATTTTATGATATATTTTCCATTCACACTTGACTGAATCCTTGAAGACCCCCTTTGATATCATTTCCTTCTCGTCTATTCTGTTTGCCTTAAAAAATTTTCCTGTCTCCATGTATTACTTTAGAAAGTATTGTTTTCTCTCTTTTTCTGTTTTTTCCCTTCAAAGAAACTTTCATCTGCATGACAAATAGAATATTAAAGGAAGAGAAAAAAGGTCTCAGTGATTTATAGCAAACTTTGATACCATTTCTTGTTTAAAATATACATTTGGGTCTAAAGTAGGAGAAATACTTATTTTTCAGGATTTATGTATAAAATACTTCCTTAGATTCTCATGATCTTGAGTTGGTTTGGTTTTGAATTTTTATGCAGCTTTATTATGTATCTTCTTGACATCTAAATTCCAGATATGACATTATGGAGTTGGTTCAAAATACATATGACTTTCAAAGAGTAGAATTAATCAATTGACTCTTGTTTTTGACCTAGAAGATTACTATAGCATATTGTCTAATAAGTGACTATTATTTGATACTAACTTTGCCAGTTAATATTGTGATTCTAAGGGAAGGGTCCAGAGCTTTTCTATTTCTACTTTGACTGTTCAGAGATGACCAAACTAGGCTTTGATACCCCATGGGCAGCTTTTGAATCACAGAAAAGAAAGTTCTGGAAGCGATCATAGCAGTCACTCAATTCAAACCCTTCATTTTGCAGAGACATAATGTGGATTAACCAGGATTGCACAGGTAGTTGGTACAGTGTAGGGACTCTAAGGCACATCTCCTATATCATTGTTCAATGACTTTCTGATTCATGCAATGGTTTTTCTTCTACCTGAAGATGTAGAATTTTTAATTGTTGCATATTCTGATGTTACTCTTAATTTGAACAATTTAAAGATTGAAGACAGAAGATTGATGACTTTGATTTCAATGAGGAAATCCTGTTGGCTTCAGTGGGGTGTGTGCCAAATTAGTCAAATTAAAGAAAAAAATGAAGGAGCAGTCTGATTGGCCTTGGCATCACCTTTGGCATGCGGAGTGGCACTTTATGACATGATTTATTACCTGGTTATGGAGACTGTGTGCAGTAAATGAGTGGTGAATAATAAATATAAGGCTATTTTGTTAAGTGGCTGAGTAAGTGATGCAGAGGAAATATTTTGTGAGCAGTGCAGGAATGAGAAGATGCTAACTCCAGGTCTTGAAGAGTACACTTGGTTTGGCGATGCATCTGGAGAGGCAGCACGTTCTGCACAAGAGCCAACAGCATATGTGGAGTGGTGGGGCGGGGGTGGATGGAGCAGCGTGGGACTGTGTCTTGTGTGTTATGGGAGGCTGGTGAGAAAGTCAGCCTGACCGGAAAATGGTGCCACGTCGATAGAGTGTGCTCAGATTATAAAGGGCCTGAAGGGTGAGGTACATGAAGAGTGAGGTAGATCAGATCTTCAGAGCCCAGGGAGCTCACCTTGTGTTTTGGGCTAAAGCAGGACTCTGCAGAGGCCAGTTTGATACTGACAAATGGGCATTTGGCACCATGGGTTTGGAGAGCCTAGAAGACTACTTATGGGGCACTTGAAAATCTAGGCAGGAAATGGCAGGATGGAGAGATAAGTGGAAATGGAAAAGAAGGAGAAAATATAAATTTGGTAGCTTGAGAGAGGAAACTATTCAAAGCTGGGTCCAGGGATTTTAGAATGCGTGACAAGCCAAAGTAGCTTGTCTGTGTCCTGAACACTAGCTCCTGCAAAGACCAGAGTTGGAGCTGATTGCTCCAATAGAACCTATTCTTGGTTGGCAAGCATCCTTGCCCCATGTTTCAGGTTACAGAACTGTTGTATTAAAGGTGTGTCTTGGTTCCCTTTAAGCAAAACAATATTTATAAGACAGTTGGTTGGTTCCTTGCACCTGCTTTCTGATTATTGTTGACTTTGCTACTTAGTTATCTCATTGTTAAATATATACAGCTCAATCCCTGGAGCCCATTAGTCTCCACAGGTGGGAATGAATTTAATCTTTGGGAGAAAACAAAATTGCTTACCTGGAATGTTTGTTCTCTGACTAATCATGTAGTCATGTTGATCCACCCTCTGTATCCTGTGAGTTCCCAAAAGTTTTGGCATTGAGAGAGGGGCATTAGAAGTCTATATGACTAAGAGAGACAGTTGGGGGACTTTGTGATCCTCAGTAGTTGACTGCTGAAATTAGAAAAGGTTCTAGGCACAGAAGCCTACAGATCTTCTACAGTAGTTACCTCCCCCGTCTAAGGGGTCATTCATTCATTCTGACAAAGGCTAAAAAGAAGGCCCTTGACTGGAAGTCTTCCTAATGACAGCAGGCATTTACGTGGTAAAAATGTTGTTGCTATTATGGAATCCGTAGTAACCCTGTGGGGTAGATATAATTATCACATCCATTTTACAGACAGAGATACTGAGAAAGGCTGGGAGAGGTACTGCAAGGCGAAGTGAGCTGCTTTTGGACCCTGGCCATCTATCTACCTTTCAATCTTGACTTTTTCTCATTCTGTTCTGCAGAGCTGGGGCAAAAAGTCAGGCTCAGAGTGCTGCCAACTTGTTTACATGTTTCATTTTAAAATTATGTGACATTAGTTCTTTATGGATTGTTTGGACTTGTCTATTACGGAAAGTGATTCAGGAGGTTGTATATTACTCTCTGTTGGCCATTAGCTCTTGTGAACTAATTATGCTACAGAACTCACCCTTTCAGCTATTTAAATTATCCACCAGATCCAGATTCTTGTTTTGCTTCTTGCAAGGTCCTGCTTGCCTAGAAAAAAAATGAGTGTTCTATTTCTTTTACTATATTTAGTTGCCTGAGATGGTAACTTGTACCTGCTCTTTGGGATTTTGGCTTAAAGCCAAGGTTCTTGTGCAAGAGAAGGGTGGAGTGGCTGGACTTAGGCTGTATCTTGTGTCAGTCATTTTGACAAGGGCAGCATTTTGAGGAAAACATGGCTATGCTGGTCGGCAAACACAGTTTGTGTGGTTTGCTGTGTTTTCCCCCTTTAAGAGTCCTTGATGGGCTTGTCTTTTGACCACTTATTGATCCAAACTACAGTTCTCCAAAAGGTGATCTGGTCTCTGCTTGAACTTGTGGGAAAGTATCAACATTATTCTTCATTTTAAATTCCAAGAAGATACTTTCAGCGACAAAAAGACACAGACAGTCATATCTTCTGCATGTACTATGAGAGGGACCTTGGCTCTTTCTACTTTACCCCTATCTTCTTATTATGTGTCCATTTAAATCATCTTCAGAAAAGATATCACATTTTCCTTTAGTGTCTAAGGAAGCCCTAACTTCTCTTTATCTTTTATTCTGGTATTCAGCAGCTTAGATTGTGTTTAAATACCAGAAAATGGCAGCTGAAAGCAAGTTTGAGCCAAATCTGTAACTGTCTCCTTGTTTGTTTTGACTAATACATAGCCAGTTAAACTGATGCTATAGACATGAGGTATCATGAAGAGAAGGATGTCAGCGTGGGTTATGTGGTCCTCTAGGAGAAGACCTAACCTCATGTATCAGTAACCTCATCCTCTACTTAGTCTCAATCACGAAGGTGTAACTGAAGTAAACCTGCCCTAAAATTACCCTAAATGGAGGTAGAAATAACTTATTGCAATTCACTGTGTAAGGAGCCTCTACAGCCAGGCATAGTAACCCACGCCTGTTATCTCAGCACTCAGGAGTCTACGGCAGGAGGATCACAAGTTTGCAGCCAGCCTGGAATTCATAAAAGCAACCAACCAACCAACAAAACAAACAAACAAACAAACCCCTTTATGCGTACTGGGAGATAAGAACAAGACACCTTGTGCCATCAGAACCTTAGAATTAAACATCAGAGATTCCTTGCTGCACAAGGCATCCTAAGAAGTTGCTTGTCAAATGAAAAAATGCTTGTAAATAGTTTAAGCCAAAGAGTTCTTCAGGTTTGTTAAAAAAAAAAAAAAGCTATTATTTTTGAGAGAAACCTGTCCCAGATCTTCAAGTTAGCCCTCCACTGTCTCAATCCTGACACACACAGAAAAGGAGCAAGGAATGTGACAGAACAAGACCCAGGGGATGGGAGTGAACCAAGCCACTGACCCAGCCTTTCCTGCCCAGCACCTGCCATTACTTTATGGAAGCGTATGCTCACAGTCGCTCCCACCACCTCCGTGAAATAGCTGCAGCCTGTTTCCATTTCATTAACCACTCAATGGGTTCCTGCCCATCCATAGTCCACTCCCTCATTCTTAGTCTTCTTGTTTGTAAGTCCCAGTTTCTCATCTTCAGCAGGTGTGTCTGAAACCCAGTGGCCTCTATAATTGTCATTCTATAATGAAGGCTTCCTGAGTGGACACACTGATTATTATAGTAGCGAAGATAAGAAAATCATGATGGGACAAAAAGAAAAAAGACAATTGCTATTTATTTAGCAAATATTAAATCAATACCTATTTTGTCCCAAGCACTGGTGTCTGAATAAAACAGTAAGATGTTGTTTGTTTGTTTTTGTTTTGTTTTTTTGAGACAGGGTCTCACTATGTAGTTGAGACTGACCTGGAACTCACTATGTAGTCCAGGCTCACAGCAATCCTCCTGCCTCAGCCTCCCAAGTGCTGGGATTACAGGCGTGCACCACCACGCCCGGCAAAAACAGTAAGATCTGTGTCAGATAAATTATCTATCAAAGATAGACACAAAGTCAATAGTTATTTTTAGTAACCTTTTTTTTGGGGGGGTACTGGGGATCAAACTCAGGACCTTTTGCTTAGCAGGCAGGTGCGGTGCCACTGAGCTAAATCTCCAGCCCTTTAGTAACTATTTTTGTTAAAGTATTTTTCTTGATATTTGGAGGGCAGAAATATTTAAAGACATTAAAGGTTAACCAGATCAAAGATGAAGACTTATGACATTTTATAACATATTTAGCAAAGTATGAATGTTAATGATATTTCAATTACGAAGTGCTAAGTATAATATGTAATAAATGTAATCACTTTCTGCTTTAATATAAAGTATCTATTTTCAGAAGGTAAGCTGAATGATGAAAGGAATTATATTTTCCTTTTAATCTGGGCTCTTCTAGAAAATACAGTATTGATGAGGTCATGAGGCTTTAAGATAAATTGTGTGCAGTGAAGTTTTCAATGCTGTCTGACAGTGATCAGTCATTTTCTAAGAAAGATTGGCAATATTTTGCATTTGTAATGCTAGGTCTTCATTTATTAATATTTCTCAGCAAGAGGGAGAAGAGTTGAAGGCAATAGCAGCAAGCATGGTAGGAAAGGTGTGAGACATGGCTTTAAGATCACGACCTCCACACAGCTGTGTGCCAAACTCACCTCATGGGGGTGGAGGATATTCTAGGGCAGAAAACTGACAGAGGGGACAGAAAGGAGAAGGTACTTTACCCTCCTAACCTTTAAAAATACAAATCCTGTGAGAAAAAGCCACCCTTTATTTTTTTAAATAAACTAATAACATCATAGGAAAAATTTTCATAAAACAATGCTTTAAAAATGGTTCCATGAAAATATTTCCTATGATGTTAAGATATTAGTTTATGTGCTTTAAAAATTGTTCTAGCCAGGCATGGTGGTAAGTGCCTGTAGACCCTGTCTCAAAAAAAAAAAAAAAAAAAAAAAAAAAAGATTCTGTATGAGCACATTTAAATTGAAAAAGTGCTAAAATGAAAAGACGAAGCACAGATCTTAAATGAGGGTGGGGATTTATGAATTCAGAGTGAATTCAACAAATTTAATGAAATCCAGCCTGTATCCAGTACTTTACCAAGGCCCCTTGAATAAATGTTGACTAAAACACACTTTTAGAACTCACAGTGTTGTAGTTAGAGGTTGGGAGTGTTGTATACAACACCAAGTAAGTACTGCTTAAGGTTGTAGATGGTCTACCAAGGTAATTTCCTCAAATTTCAGTGGGGGAAAGGGGAAGTTCGTGGTAATATCAGGTTTTCTCTCTTCCTCTTTATACCCTTGTGTTTTTTGTGATCTTACAATTTAATTGTATATGTAGCTTTGTGTGGACCTTATCTCAATGATGTAGTTTAACAAATCAATCAATAAAAACAATTCTCTGGTAAAGTAAGATTTGAATACACAAAGCACAGTTACGGTAATTGTATCATTATATATAAATCACCTGTCAAACAAATGGGTTATTCAGAGAAGGCTCAGGGTAAATTACTTGGAGAGGTGGCCAAGGGTCATGGTTTTCCTTGATTTGAAGAAAGTTTGGCTGAGTAGCTTCCTTATAGGCATAAAACTTCAGTTTCCTGTTCTTCTTTACTCTAGTTGAACTCTGAAGAATCTGGATAAGACTTGGAAGAGAAGGAATTATGGAAGTATACTTTCCTGGTGGGAAAGTTGGTCAAGAGGTTCTAGATGATGGCAGAGTGGGACGAATGTGATCTGCCCCTTGTGGTGAGGGGATAACACAATGTGACTGTTAATTGTGATATATCACCTTATTGGACTAAGAAATGCCTACCAGATTAGTAAAGCACATCCCTGAGTGTAGCAGGGTGGGTCACGTACCAGGTGGGTACGACATATGGTCTCCGGCCCCTTTCTTCTGTGGAACTGTTCCCTTGCTCTGGTTCCTGGCCGTCATGAACTAAATGACTTTGCTCCTTCCTGTTCCTCCACCATGCTGCGTCTCTCTTGGAGCAGCTGACTATGGACTGAACCCCTTGAAGCTATGAGCCGAAGTAAACCTCTCCTCCTTTATGTTACAAGTGTCAAGCACTGTGTGTCAGCAATGAGAAAGCTAACTAATCACATGTCTGATTCCTCACCCTAAACAACAAGTTGTTTGGTAACCACTTTATTTCTTTTCTTTTTCTAATAGTACATGTTTGCAGTACATAATGAACACAGGCATTGTGGGTAGTTGGTACAGGTACATGTCACAGCTTTATTTCTTTCCGTCCCCTTCCTCTGCACTCCTTCCCAACTCCCAATATCTTGTGGTCTCTTTTCCATTTGTAAAAGACACCTTCTTTAAATTTCAAAAATGGAATACATTGTATTACAGTTGCTTATTTCTCTGTCATCTGTTGGTGGTAAACTTTGTTAACATAGGGATTATATTTGGCATATTTAAGGTTATATATCTAGGGCCAGGGATTTAGCTCAGTGGTTCTGGTGCCTGCCTCACAAGCATAAGGACCCGAGTTCGATCCCTGATACCAAAATAAATAAATAAATAAATACTACATAAAGTTATATATCTAAAACCTAACACTGTGTGATGCATAGCTGTTATGCAAGGAAAACTATTAAATGAATTAGTAACTAGTGACGGGAGACACGGAAGGGAGGGGAACAGAATAGGAAGCAGATTCAGTTGTATTTATTTCCCCAGTTTTCCTAGAATCCTTCTTGGCGTCAATGAGCCAGTCCAGAAGGACTGTTTAAGTACTGGACAGTGTCTTATTTTCAAAGTATTCATGTGTCCTTATGTTGACAGCCTTTTTCTGCTAGAAATAACAGTGCTAGAAATTTGAATGGTGGGTTGTTTTTCAGTCTTAGAAGTAATCCTCACGGCAAAGGTGCTGGATTTCAGACCGAAGTATATTTCTGTCACCTAAAACGAACCAAATGCAGTAACACTATTTCCTGTCTGGAACCCTTGGCATGCCTGCCTGTCCATGTGATAGAGTGGGTAATGTAGCTCCTTTCTGACAGTGCTTATTTAATTCATCTGAATTAAGTGGGGATAACAGACAGAACAGCTTTAACCACAGAGATAAAGTAACTGAATTGCAAAGCCAGGAATGAGTCCAGGTTAATGGACACACATTAGAAAAGGGGCTATAAAAATGTGAAGCGGGGGTCTTACAAAAGATCAAGGATTAGTGCTGCGAAAATATAATAGCTCAAAGAAAAAGCATTGGGAACATAAAGCCATTTTGTAAAGCAACCTTTTCCACCCAGAGTGCACAAGATAATTTCAACCAGAGTGGCTTTTGCCACTGCCTGGTGTCTTAGAGCTGAAGCCCTGGCAGCAGTTGCACAGGGTTCCTTCCCTGCAGGGTTACCAGCGAGGAGAGCGTCCAGGAGCAAGTCTGAACTGGAGAGCAGAATGCTCAGGTGCCTGAAGTTCTAAATAAGGAGATTCTTTCTGACCAAGAATCCTCCTTAGTTAGTACCTAATGATTCCAGAGATAGGAGCCCTGTTGGTGTCCTTATGTTACTTCAAAGGGGGCGTGGAAGAAACTGCTTTAGGTCCCCGTGCCTGATGATATGACATGCTATACCACAAGGAAAGGTCATTTTATACCTTGGGTTATCCCTATTTCATATGCTACAAGTCTGACTTCTCAGGACCTCCCGGAATTTCAGGAGGCAATTCCAGACATCAAAGAAATATTTTTTAATATTTCTCAACAGGGAGGATGTGAAGAAAAAACCCAGCTTGACCATTGCGTCTCGGCAATGGTGCAAAATTTGTAGACAGTAAATAAATAGAAGGTTGTTTTAAAGTGCAGTAAATCTAGAGAAGTAGTCTGGGGACAAACGCGAGAGCAGGAAAGACAGTGGAGAGGGGGCAGGAGTCCAGATGGGATAATCTACAGCCCCGTGACTCCACGCACGGTCTCTCATTCCTTCAGGGGACAGAATGAGAACTTGACTGTTCAAGGATTCCCAAGGGATTTGCATGCACCTGGGGGTTGGAGAGTTTGGGTGGTTCTTGGAGACTGGAGAGGCAGGATTCTGAGTGAATCTGCAATCCATGGAACTTTCAACCTTTTGTGTATCAGAGAAACGTCTGGGGAAGTTGTGAGGAAGGCAAGTTGAGAGCCCGAGCAAGGAAGTCATGATGCAATTGGCTTGTGTGGTACCTCAAAAATCTGAATTTTTAACAGATTTCCCTGGGCTTCTGACACATTCGGTTAGGAGACCACACTTGGACAAACCTCTGCCACCAATACAAGATCTGTGGAAGGAACTCTATGCTTCTTAAATAAAGAAGCAGCAGGCCTTAAACAGCTTTCTGCCTGAGATACTAGATCCGGTTGTAGGATCCCCAGACACTACTGTAACTAAATCTGTGTTCCAGTCATGCTGAGCTCTTTGCTCCTTCCTAAAACTTAACATTTGCTTTGGTATGCTGTTTTCTCTGCTCAGGTTTCAGTGTCAGAAAGACTGTGTTTGGATCCTGGTTTTAAGGGATATAAGCACTAGTTGTGTGATCTTGAGCAAGTGATTGGTAATCTCTGACTCACTTTCCTTGTGTAAAATAGGTTATTCAGTTTATACATGTCTGGTGGGGTTATTGCAACAACTACAGGGCAATAGTGTATATGAAATATATGTCAATACCATATAGCATTTAGCAGATATTTTGTGTAGGACCACAGCTGTTGTTTGTAAACTTTTTTGGCTGAAAAACTTTGATTTATTTATTTACCTATTTATTTATTTATTTTTTTATTGCTCTAAGACATAATTGTTCTTTGTAAGGTTCTTTGAAAGCTCCCCTTTATCACCACCACTAATTTCTCACACATATGCTTCCTCATACTCCTTACACATTTCTCTCTTTGGGTCCCTTTTGACATGTTATTGGCATGCTCTCCCTCTGTTCACTGAACAGTGATTTCATCAAAACAAACAAAAGAGCAAACCCCATCTTACCCCTCTTTGGAGTTTTAACACCTCACTCACAACAATAAAGGCAAGGTTCAGACACTTAATACATTAGCTCACCGAATCCCCAGGACATCCCTTATAATGTCAGCATTACTGTTACTGTCATTTTATGGATGGGAAAGCTGACGTATAGTAATGTTAAGTAACTTCTCCAAGATTACATGAATAAGTGATAGACCTTAATTTGAATCCAGCAGCAGACACTCAGTGTACAGTTGCTGAGTTGCATGACATAGCATATTAACCTCAGGTGAGGCCATCCCTGTCCAGAAAATGACATTCTGAAGATGACAAGGGAGCAGGTCACGTCACTGTTCAGTTTTGTGATATGTTTTATCAGAACAAATCACAGATATAATATGTGGAATGCATCCCTTCTGAGAGGGAATCTTGAATCTCTTTTGGGATTGTGAGGGTAAGTACTCAGTATTTCAAAGAGCAAGCTTTTGTAGAGCAATTGGAATAAATGAAGCATTCCTGACTTGGAGATTTCTTTTTTTACCTTTATTGACGTGTCATTCACATGTAATCAGCTTCACTCATTTAAGTGTACAATTTTATGTATTTTGGCAATTGTATGTGGCAACAATTAAGATGTAGGTGAAATTCTGTCACCCCCATAAATTACCTTGTACCTTTCTCTTGACCTCTCATCCTAGGCAACTATTGACCTCCTTGCTGTCACAGTAGTTGTATTTTTTCCAGAATCTTATAGAAATAGAATCATACAATATTATAGTCTTTAAATATGGGTTGTTCTATGCAACAGCAAGCTTTTTTGATTTTTCTATTGTTGTTTTATTCAGAAGTTTTTTCTCTCCTATTGATAAGTATTATTTCATATTATAGATAAACCTTGGTGTGTGTACCCATTGACCAGCTGATGAGCATTTGAGTTGCTTCTCCGTTTTGATGATTATGAATAGTGCTTCTGTGAATATTCACGTGCAATTCTTTGCATGGAAATATGCTTCCATTTCTCATGGGTAAATACCTAGGAGTGGGTTTTCTGGGTCACATGGTAACTCTTTTTAACTTTGTAGGGTCTTGCCACACTGTTTTTCAACACAGTTGTATGGGATTGCATTCCTCCAGTAATATAATAGAGTTCTGGTTGCTTCTATCTTTGACAGCACTTGGGTTTGTCAGTCTTTTTAACATTAGCTGTCTATTTGATTCATAGTGGTAATTCTCATTGTGATTTCAGTTGCATTTTCTTGATGATTAATGATGTTGAGAATCTCTCCTGGACCCTTTGGCCATTTGCGTATCTTCTGTGACTACCTGTTTACATCTTTTGCTCATTAAAAAAATTAGGTTTTGTATCTTCTTATTGAATTGTATGGTACATTTAAACTCGGGATATAAGCTCTTTGTGAATATATGTTTTGCCAGCATTTTCTCGCAGTCCATGGCTTGATCTTTCTTTTTCTTACTTTTATCTTTTGGAGAGCAAAGGGGTCAAATTTGGATTAATTTTATTCACTTTGTGTGTGTCTGTGTGTGTGCTTTTTGTATCATAAGAAATTTTTGTCTAATTCATATCAAAATTTTTTCTTCTTTAGAAGTTTAATAAATTCTTACGTTTAGGTCCACCATCCATTTCCAGTTCATCTTGTGTCTTGCATGGAGATTTAATCCTGCTAGCATCTTTGTGCTGATGTCTTACGCTGTCATATTAAACATGGCCAAGTAGAAACTAGCATTAGAACGTGAGTGGGTGTGAGAGTGAGGGAAAGCTGGTAGCTGTTCAGTTCTCAAGTCCCACAGTAAATGGTATTGTTTAAATTAGGCTTGTGATTTTTCATGTGGGATGTGCAGAAAGAATGTGAGGGGAAGAAAGTCATGGAAAAATGAGGAGCTCAGGTAATGTTTCGAAGTCATTAAACTCTGGGCAGATAAATATGTTCTACATAGAATAAATAATGACTGTAGTGCCTAATTATGACTCCAGGTTTTCTTGGAATGTTTGAAATACTAGGTCTGTAGTATTATTGTCTTGCTTGTATTTTAAAAAAACTTTTCTGCCCATCTCCAGTAAGCATAAAGTCCTTATGACAAACTTTCAAGATGACAAACTTTCTTATTGTTGCGAACCTAAAACTGGAAAGACCAATCTTGGGAAAATTCTCAGCTTGACGTCTTTTTTTCCTAGCCTGTCTTCCCATTACCTCTCCCACATGCTCTGATCCTAAGATAGTCTGAAGTTTCAAAATGTTAACAAAAAATTCTCTGTATGTAAGTTGTTTCACATTGTTAATTATTGGTGGCAATGGATGAGTGTTCAGCACCTTGGAACTTTTGCAAAAGAAACTTAATAAGGATTTGTTTGCTGTAGTTGGAAAAGTATTTGATGAACAGCTGACCTTTCAAATGTTTACAGGAGGTGAATCTCTGAACTGCTGTAAAGAAGGTCCAAGTTCTAATTCTGAGTCAGACACTGAATCCCTTTGTAGAAAAGGCTTTTAAATATCTTTGGTTTCAGTTTCCACATTAAAAAAAAAAAAGTTAACTTCTCCTATCAGTAATTGGTGAATGTTTGTGAAAGTTTTAAGAGGATGAAAAGCACTTTCTCAGGCTAGGGACCTATTGTCTCCTTTCATGATATGGTTTGCTATTCCCCTGAAATAAGTGAGTTTGTATTATGGAAAGGAAATGATCCGCCAAGATCCTTAATCATGGGATAGGAAAACATGTTTCTTTCATGTGGAGTTGGTGAATAAAGCTTCCACTATTTAGAGAGAAAAATGAAAAAGGAAGCTCAGTTGTCTGGATTAGGTCACTTATAAATATCTTTTAAAATATTTATATAAATCTCCACTGACTAGACACTTCTCTGAGCATATTCCATAAAAATATCTTCTGAATTGCTTTTAGAAATGCACAGACGTATATTTTATGTCCATTGTGTGTCACAGAGCCCTGCTATTCATGGTGCTCAATGGTCTTAAGCCAATCCAGCTATCTTTAAGAGCTAAGAAGGTAAGCTACAGAGGAAGACTGTGGCTGAGCATTCAGCCAGCCTTCCTAACTGGCTCCCACCCTTGGAGAGTCTATTTCGGCATAGTATTTTTTCCTTTGAGTCAGTATTTTTTCCTTCATTGCTTAAGTGTTTCATTTAGATGAGTTCATTTATCCCTCACCTGCTGGCCCAGCCAGTGTGGAGGTCTCACCCTAACCAGTTTCACAAGGCTCCCGTTGTGGCTTTGGACATTATACAAGGAGCAGTGAGCAAGCCAGGACACTTCTGTGTCATCAATGGATAGTGTCATCTGAAATCGCCCTAGAAGCAGTCATCATTTTTTCTAGCAGTTTGAGTATGAAGGAAATTTCCCAGAGAATCATGTGTCATTGCCATAGATTTCCCAGAGACAGGTTAAAGAAATCAAGGGATATAGGCATCTCTACTGGGGTCTTATTACACCTGGAAGGTATTTGGAATGAAAACCAAAGGTCACAATTGAGTGTTTTTATTTGACCTATAGCTAAAGTTTCTAGCAGAGTGCTTACAACAGAAACAAAATCATAAGCTGCAATGTTTCTAGCATTTAAAAATCTAGAGATTTCACATAAAGATCTGGAATCTCAGCTTCACTGGAAACCATGGAAGGTCTGGCATCTCTGGATCTGCATTCCTAAGTGTCTAAATCGACTGGGTCGAGTAATCACGGCTCCTTCACAAGTTCTGAAGGCTCACGAGGACTGCTTGTCCTCTGGCCTGCTGTCTTACATACTTTGTTACTGAAAGGATAAGTGACTACTGTGTCATCTATTTTCTATTCCGAGGAAAGGAATTATTTAAAGAGAATGAAAAGATAGATTTAAAATGAAATAGTTGGATTTTTATTCAACTGTTTATAGTCAGAAATTCACGAGGTTATCCATACATGAGCTGCTTCCTTTGATTCTTCTGAGAGGAAGGTGCATTGGATGTGTGTTATGTACTACGTAAGCTGAAGAAGCAAATTAAGTATTTTTCAAAGTGATGAATCAAGAGATTCAGGGTCTTTTAAGTAAAACCTGAAAGGCGACCCCTTGTTGCAAAATAAGGTAATCTCTGTGGCTGTCTGGTGAATACTAGGACTATATTTACACCTAGAAAAAGGTAAAACTACAACTAGGTACCACTGATAACTTTTTACTGAAAAGTAAGTATTAGTTTGTGAAGCACTTTTTATTCTCAAATATCTTCCAGATTTCTCCCTTTGCTCTCTAGGTAGCAGTTCATAATAGACATGAGTATCTTCCTAGACTAAGCTTTCCAGCATTCCTTGTTCCTTCCCTTTAGCATCCAGACTTCGTTTTGAGGTGCTGCCTCTCTGTGGTCCTATGGAACCAGGAGGTGGTGAGCCAAGCCACTCTGCACTCCTACTAAAGCAGTTCTGGGTTTTCACCATCTATTGCTGGATATGGGACAAGAAAAAGCAAGTGTCTCAAGCTTGGAAAGTTGGACTTCCCTGGCTAATTGAATCTTGAGTGTGGTACAATATCAAAAATAACAGTTGAAGCTCATGAATTCCAGCGATATTGCTCTGATGGCCAAGGAGTGCCTCGCCTTTTTCCTATCCTGCTTCCAAGTCAGGTTCTCCATCAGTTTTCTGAGATTCCCTAATATTGTTTTCCTGTCATTGATTTTCTTTTTGATTTTCTGTTGCATACAATTAAGGAGCTCTAATTGACTTGTCTAGACCCTGATGATTCTTTCTACCTCCCTAGCAATCCCTTGGTCTACTCCATACTATCTTTTTTCTGTAATACAGTTCTCACTGATCAAAGAGTATATACATATGTATATGTGCTAAAACACTTGTAAGTCAAGTGGAACCACTCCTTTACTCCTCTGCTTCAGACCTTTGATGGCTCCCCGATTAACTCTGAGAAAACACCCAATGCTTAGAAGGCTTCCATGACGTGACCCCCTATTCCCTGATACTTCATTTCCTGCTGCTCTATCCTTCTTTACTACCTTGATCTCTTTGCTGCTTCTCTACTGCCAGGCATGCTACAGCCTCTGTTTCACACCTTTCCTCTGCTTCTTCCCTCTGTTTCAGGTGCTTTCTTCTAAAGATAGTTATTTTTGTTCACTCTTTTATCTTTACTGTCACTCTCCTTGTTTTGATATCAACTATATGGTAAGAGCTCTTTAATGACCTATTTAAAATGTCAAGATCTCCTCCCACAGGCATTTCATGCTCACTCAGCTTATTTTCAATTTTATAGCACTTTAGTACCATCTAGAATATTATACTATTTTCTTATTGATTTATTTTTTGCAGTGCTGGGAATCAAACCCAGGGCCTTACACATGCTAGGCAAGTACTCTGCCACTGAGTTATACCTCCCAGCCTCTCTTACTGATTTTAAAGGACTGCTTATCTATGTCCACTGCAATGTATCCATCAAAAGGACATACAGTGTTTGCTGCTATATCTTCAGCATATACAATAATATTTCACACGTTAATTTGTTAAACATATTTTGCAGTCTTTGGGAGAGCACTTTCATTTTCCTTGTCTTTTGTTAAATCTAGTATAGTGCATGGCACCAAATAGGCACATAACAAAATTTGGTTTTTTTGTTTTCTCTAGCTGTTATAATTGTTAAAGAGGATAGGGCCATCAGAATGTAATCCTTTTTCATGGTTTAATTCTGGTTAAATGGTTTGTAATATTCATAGGAACTAACTCCACCCAGTACTTGAGCTGGTTTTCATTTTGATAGGTGAAAAAAAAAAAGTAACCTGATCAGGACAGAACTTGCTTAAAGAAAAGCTCAGATTAGTTTCAGCGAGTTTACACCGTCGGTGTTTTGGAGGTGCAGCTCTGAAGTTGCATCAAGCCAAGAAATCAATTGATTGTCATAGTTGGTAAATTTCATGTGCAAGTTCAACTGAAGTATAAACAGAATGGGATCATGCCATTAGTTTTCTCACAAAGATTTCCAGGATAGGAAAATGTGTGTGTGCTTGTGTGGCCAATGAAAGATGGATTGTCAATGCCATGTTCCCAGGGACACTCCTTGGAGGGAAACAAAGATGTCAGAAGGGACTATTACTAAACAAGATGTTCTAATCCACTCTTGCATTCTCTCTACTACCTCCCCCACCTATTAAGCCAAGTTATGTGGTATTGTGATGGAAAGATGAATATAATTTTAATCTAAATTTAGTCCTTTCTTTCAGTCTTTCTTTTCTTCCTTCTGCAATTAAGTATTCCAATTTTCTATTCCTACCCCCAAATTCTCTTTTAGGTTGGCAGGGTTTCAAGTGGGATTAATCATAATTTCTAATTATTTAAGCTATTTCAGTGGTTAATGAGAATGTCTGTGATTATAGGATGCTGTTGAACAATGAGGTTTTTAGAAAACTCATTGGTCAGTTTCAATTTAGTTAGGAAAAAAATGACAAAGGCAAAAATATGTTTTGAGAAACCACCCATTTTAACTTCAAAGTTGTAGTTTTATCAGAAGTAGAGAAAAAGTTCTGCTGTAGACTGTAGAGAACACCTCTCAAGGCAAACTTCTTCATAACATGTGCAAAGCTTTTTCTTCTTGAGCTCCAGCAATTTAAAAATGTTGAAATACTTTCATTTTCCATTATAACTCAACTCTAGAACCAAGAATTTCTTCCTTGGATTGTGAATTCCTAAATTCCAAGGTTAAGTCCAACTTCTTTGTTTTGTTTTTGGTACCGGGGATCGAACCTGGGACTTTGCGCTTTTGAGGCAGGCAGTGGAACCACTGAGCTAAATCCCCAGCCCAAGTCCAACTTTTTTGATACCTGCTATTTAAACCCAAACCACCCTGGAGATGGTTCTATTGAGTTCTTGTATCTGAAGAAACAAGTAAGAAGCTGCATTAGTTGGGGTAGAGAATTAGCTAAAGCTTCATGATCACATATCAGTTGAAGAAATAATAACTATCCAAGAACTCCAAGTAGTTCACTGTTTCTGTTGTTCCTTTTAGTCAAGTGTGCATATGGAAGCTAGCATTTGTTATGCAGGTTTCTAATCAATATTTAGATGGCAGCATTGTTTCCATTTTTATTTTATGTCAGCTTCAATAAGTGTTTTTTTACATATGAAGTCAAATAAAGTAACTCTTCAGCTTGTGCAGTGTGATCATTTTATTATCTATCACATAATATAGACCTGTAGACAGGGTAGTAAATGTAAACCTTAGATAGCAGGTGTCATTTATATTAATTGTGTTATCTCCAGAGTCTATGGACAATGCTCAGGACATAGTAAATGCTCTATACATACTTAATGTGAATCAGTTGAACTAATGAGATTATTTTTTTTATTGTTTGTAGTTTTTCGACCTTTAGCAAAGGCATCAGTGACCTTTGTTTCTTTTATTTTCCTAAGTGATCTCTTTGGTATGATTCATTTTCATTCCTATGCTATTAAGGTTCTTAGGGTCTGTGGATTAGATTTTAATTATAGATTCTTAAATGTGATCCACTCTTAAGAGAAACATTCTTATCCCTGTTAAGTCCAGAGGCATTGAAACCTAGAAGTGAAGTGAAGTCATTTTCTTGTGTTTATTCTGACACCTAAGTTTGTTCTCTATTTTATACTTTTTCTCTTTCTTTCTTCCTTCCTTTCTAGCTCTCTCTTTGTCTCTCCCTTTTCTTCCTTCCTCTCTGTTTCTCTCTTTTACTTTCTCTCTCTCTCTTTTCTTTTCCTCCTTCCCTCCCTCCCTTCCTTCCTTCCTGTCTGCCTCTCTCTCTCTCTCTCTCTCTCTCTCTCTCTCTCTCTCTCTCTCCCTCTCTCTCTCTCTCTCCTCTCTTCCTTTTTTCTCTCTTCCAGGGAATGACACTGAGCTAAATTCCTGGCCCTGTTCTCTATTTTTAGTAACCCTGCAGGAGCCCTAATGGTCACATTATTTACTTAAAATTAAAGAAGTCCTCCCAGCACTTGGGAGGCTGAGGCAGGAGGATCACTGTGAGTTCGAGACCAGCCTAGGCTACATAGTGAGTTCCAGGTCAGTCTCAACTACATAGTGAGACCCTGTCTCAAAAAAACCAAAGGAAAATAAAAAGTCCTTCTTGAAGAGTTGGTGATTGATAGGGCTTTCAGTGATGATGGCAAATTCAGAAATAAAGCTCCTGACATCTTTACTGTTAGCATGAGTTTTGGGTTTTATTTATTGGCTTTTTTAAAAGTTGAAATTCATCATGATAGGAAGGCCAACTCTTTTTTTTTATTGAGTTTATTGATACAATTTAGGTATACAATACAGTTACATTCATTATTGGGATCCTGTACCTTTACATGATAGGTCTTGATTCTCATTTTTTCCCCTTGTCCCTGCCCTCCCTTCACCCCCTCCTCCCCTCCCCATTTGCAAACATTTTATTTCCATTTTTTCAATTTCTCATATTTTTTTCCTCTCCCTTATTACCTTTCCCCCACCCTTCTCACAATTCACAAAATCTTTTCAGCATTTTACTCCAGCTTGGTCACCTCACTTCAGAAAAGTAAATTATGTCCCCATAATCAGCATCCTTACTCTTAAGACTCTCATGGAATTGGCAATGATTCAATCCCTAAAACCTCATGAAATTCACAGCTTTGATGATGATTTGCATAAAAACCTTTTGTTCTTGTTTTTTTTGTCCTTTTTTTGAGCTTCCTGAGTACTAGAATTATTGGAGTACACCACCATGCCTAGCTCCCATAACATCCATTTTTAAAGCTTTCTCACATGAATTTCCTTGATGTATGATGTGGCACTGTTTTATTAAAGGTGACTTGCCAGCAACAATTGCATCATCGCTTATAAATTTATAAACCCCTCTTTTTTTTTCTTTTTTTGAGACAAGTTTTTACCCTGTAGTTCAGGCTGGCCTTAAACTCATTATGTAGTCCAGGCTGGCCTTGAATTCCTGATCCTCCTGCCTCAACCTCTTGAGTGCTGGGATTATAGGTGTGTGCCACCACATCCAGTTTAAATCCCTCTTTTTTTTTCATATTTTAATCATCCCATTTTTATTTTTATTTTATTTTTTATCTTACTGAGTTTATTGGTACTTTTAAAGTATACAGTACAGTTACATTAATCATTCCTCTTCCCTAAATCCCTCTTCTTTACCAACCGTTACATGGCCACTATGGTTACCCCAGTTACATTGACAGAGTTTGAAGTAAATGACTGTTATTTTTACTGCTTCATACACATGAAGAGATTTAACTGTGTTTTAATGGTTTTTTTTCTTTTTAATCAAAGAAGCTATTTCTTCAGTGATACTATATTCATAATCTATAATGCTTCCCTAAATCCCTCTTCTTTACCAACCGTTACATGGCCACTATGGTTACCCCAGTTACATTGACAGAGTTTGAAGTAAATGACTGTTATTTTTACTGCTTCATACACATGAAGAGATTTAACTGTGTTTTAATGGTTTTTTTTCTTTTTAATCAAAGAAGCTATTTCTTCAGTGATACTATATTCATAATCTATAATGCTGCTAATTAAAAACAGCAAGTTGAACCATATCTGTTATGTCAGCACTTTCATCTGTTGCCAAAGAATTAAGTTTGAAATTAACAGCTTCACTTTTAAATCTTTTTCAGTAGATTTCTCCATTTCCTCAATCATCTGGCTAAAGTCTCATGAGACAGACTGATTTAGAAAAATTAAACAGAGTGCCTTATTTCTCTCAAACAAAATCACTCATCCACTTTTCAATGAAGATTCTTCTTTCTTCCATTTTTTTTGGGGGGGGTTCTGTTTTCTGTTGAGATGATGATGAAGCCATTCTGTGATTCCAGAATGCTGAGAGGCTGAAGCAGAAAGATCACAAGTTCAAGACCAGCTTGGACAATTTAGCAAGACCTACATATCCAAAGCGTGAGTTTGTGTTCTCTAAAATCAAAGAATGAATTCTAGGAACAACAGAAGTTAAGAGTAGGAAAGTTTTATTATTGAGAGAAAGATACTTTCTGTCTAAGAGAAACTGAAGGGAGACCAGAAAGTGGGTTACCTCTTATGCCTGTATTTTTTAAATAGGGAAAACAAACATTTAAACATTGATTTCATGTAAATATGAGGTAATTGAATAAGAGCAGTGCGAAACAATATAACCTGTTTTACAGAACTGAAGTTTGAATCAGCTATGAATGCATAATAATGTGTACTGATGTTAACAGTAAACAGCTCAGTATCATTTCATTTTATGTCCTGTTAACCTTACTTATCCTGCCATTTGATAATTGAATAGACTATCAATTAATTTTAATGACTAGTCTTGCATAGCTATTTCCCCCTTCTTGATTATATATAAATATAAATATAATTTTTTTTTTGGTACTGAAGATCGAACTCAAGACCTTGTGCTTGTGAGGCAGGCAGTGGCACCACTGAGCTAAATCCCCAGCTTGATTATATTTTTAAAGATTGTCCCTATTGTTAGAACCAAATGTTACTGCTTTATGGATACAAAGATAATTTTAAATCAAGGGAATAGTTTATATGTATCACCGGTGCCCATATTTTACCAAATCAAGCTCTAATTCCATGCAGATCTGAACCTCTTATTTAATGAGGAGGGCTGTGTAGCCTTTAAGAGCAAAACAGTCAGGAGATGTATTCTTCAAAATTGATGACAGGTCTTTACTTAACATTTTAAATGCATCTGAAGTGCCCTTACATTTAAAAAGTGAACTTCTGGGCTGCTAATCTAGAGATTGCAAACCCCAAGGATGTCTTATTTCACGGTAGGGATGAATAATTGTAACTTCTTATTCCTAGTGACCTCACTGATTTTTCTCAGTGATAGGCAGGCATCTAAAGGTCAGCCTTTCAAAGTTCAAAGATAACTTAGATGGTGAAATATTGAATTGGACATATAAATGAATTCTTCATCAAATGTAGGGCATGGTGAGACTGCATCTAGACTGCCTGGTTTGAGTCCTGTCTCTATAGTTTGGAGACTCTAAAAGTGAAAACAAATGATTTTAGTATTTTTGTGTCTGTTTCCTTTTTTGTAAAAAGTGAATAATAATAGTACTTCCCTCATAAGGTCATTGTGAACTTGAAATATTCAGCTTAAAGTGCTCAGTTAGCACTCAGTAAAAGTCAGATATTATTATTCGCCCCTCCTTATATCTCTGCATGTTTTCTTTGTCATCTGCTCGCCATTGACAGGAATTACCTGGCCCAGAGAACTATTTCACAGTCTGCTCCCAAGGACATTTCCTCTCTTCCCTTCTTTCATTTTGTCATTTTCAGATTGGTGGTAGTGTGGCATGCAGTCTTCCTAATTTGACGTCCCTTTTATTTTCAGAGTTTTGACATTGCTTACTAAAAGAAATAAGAATATAACAGTTATGGGGAGGTGATAAAGCTCAAATTTATAGTTGTACAGTTATAATCTCTGCGGTGACTCTTGCTTCCCTTACAGTGATGGTCTCCATTCATTAAAAAAGTACTTGCTTTCTCTTTTTTCCATGAAGACCATGTTCCAGAAGGCTCAGTGCAGAAAGTGGTGGGCCTGTTTCATGGGGGCGATTGTTATAGATTTCCTTTTCATTCAGGATATTTTCTTTGGGAACTCTGTTGCAAATTTAGCACAAAATCTGTTATACTATTAATTTCTTAAATTCAGACAATTTGCTTACTATAGGATTTCTGATTTTACAAAAAATACATCACTGCAATTTTTGGAAAGAGCCTATTGAAAAATAGGCCTATAGTGTTGGTTCTGGCGATGCATGCCTGTAATCCTACCTGCTTGGGAAGCTGAAGTGGGAGCACCCCAAGTTTGCAGCCAGCTTGGGCAACTTAATGAGATTGTCTCAAATAAAATTTTTAAACAGCTGAGGGCATAACTTAGCTGTACAGCACTTGCCTAGCATGTGTGGAAAATGGCCTATGAAATGTATCTTTTGTAAGGACATCGTGAAGGTGTTTTTCATCCATTTATTGCCTGTTTTTGAAGAATTCTTAGAAAAGAATCCTGCCTTGCTTTATTATCCATTGATTATCAAATTCCCCAGTAATTGTTCTGTTTTGTCTTTGGCTTGTGACTGATGAAGCTCCTCTTTTCAACATTTTGTCATTTTAGTTTGCTTTTCCTTCTCATTTTGCATTTACATTTTGATTTCATGTCTTTGCATTTTTAAGTGTCTTTGTAAATTACTTTAAATATTTCCTAAAACCGTGGCAGTCTGTAAAAGATTTGCATTTGGGAATGTTCAAATTAAGGGCAGCCTAAAATCCTTCATTTCCTCACAGTCATGACAGTTAAGCTTTGCCCATCTCTGAATACTGCAGACTGTACACAATACTTGGAAAATAACCTCCTGTAACCCCTACAATAGTGCTGTGTGGAGGGGTTTTCCCTTTTATGACCATGAAAACTAATAAAAGGGCTAAGGCCATAAAATGAATAAATTAGGAAATCAGATTTAGAACTCAATTGAACCCAGAGCCTGGATTCCAACTTTTCTATACTTGAAATAAGTGATAAAATGGATCAGTCCTCCATCCTTTGAAGGCACCTTGACTTCATGTTTTTTATGTTAGGGCATAAATATGTTTGCTACCCCAGCCTTCATTAGCAGTGGTATTTGAACGGTTCAGTGACCTAAGCCTTTTGCTCGGAATAATTTAGCATTATTATCAAATGTCAAATTACAAATCAAGAAGGGCATGATAGACATTTTTATTTGCGGTGATCTCCAAGATAATTTTTCCTAAGTTGATTTAAAATTTGTAAAAGATTTTGGAGTGCAGCTAAGTGACAGAGTATTTACTTAACATGCCTGAAGCTCTAGGTAAACACTGAAAAAAAAGTGTTAAAAAGTAGCCAGAGGAGAACATTAGGTACATTATTAAAAATGATGATTTTTGTGAAATTGTAAAATTAAATAATTGCTGATGTAAAGACACATATGCTTATGACCAACTTTTTCA
This sequence comes from Fukomys damarensis, assembly GCF_012274545.1. Lineage (NCBI taxonomy): Eukaryota > Metazoa > Chordata > Mammalia > Rodentia > Bathyergidae > Fukomys > Fukomys damarensis. The sequence continues at coordinate 32,575,048 of NW_022900915.1, read as the reverse complement.
TTGTTGCTGATGTTTGTGTTAAAAATGAATTGTGCCAGGGTGTAGTGGTGCACGCTTGTAATCTCAGCATTGTGAGAGGCTGAGGCAGGAGGATTGCAAGTTCAAACCCAGTCTGGACAATTTAGCAAGTCTCTGTTACAAAATAAAAAATAAAAACAGAGCTAGAGTGTAGCTCCACGTGAAGGCTCTGGGCTCAATGCCCCGCACTGCAGAGGGAAAAGAAGAGTAAAGTTTAAATTCATTTGAGAGTGAGCTAACGTCTTTGAGAACTGACCCTTGCTGTGCCTGAAAGCTGGGGAAATTGATTCTGACCACACCTTGTGTACTTCTTGTACTGATGAACTGTAATGAAGCAGAGAAAAGGACAGCCTGTTTTCTTCTGTCCGGGACTGAGAAGTTCAGAGATTTGTTTCCCGTAGACGAGAACATGCGTCCCAGTCTTCCTGTGGAACAGTAAGTGACAAGAGGAAAGCCGTCTCTGTCAATCCCTTCCTGTGCCCTCAGCTCCTTTAAAAGAATCTTTCTTTCCCAAGAGTTTTAGAGGCGTGTTTCTCCCAGCCATGTAAAAGCTTTTTTGGCATATGATGCTGCCAGTGTTAACATTGGCAATTGGTGCAATTTACACTTGTGCATGAAGTAGAAATCCAACTTTTATATCAGTTGCTGAAAGTTGATTTGTGGTAAACTTCGTCGGTAATGAGAGCTTTGTGTTATGAATTGTGGCGTAGGTAAACCATAGAGTCGAACTATTTGGAAAGAGCCAATTCCCGTGTTCATTTCAGAAGCATTCGTAAGTCCTACAAATTAATGTTTGTTGTGTCTTTGTTAGCTTTGAATAAGGCCACGACCGGTTTTTATGTCCTCGAATTAGGTAATTTCCTGTCTGGGACAGACACACCGAGCAATTAAAATAAATGATTTCAAGTACTTTTTGGAAAGTCAAATTAACTTCTGACGTATCTTGAATAATTTCTTGGCCGTGAGATTTTTAGGTACACCCTGGTTTCTTTTGCATGATGAGAACATTGTGGGGTGTGTGAGCGTTTACCAATCCCTCCAAATACTTTGGGTTTCCTTGAGGAATCTATGCTTCTCTGCCTTGTCTCTTTGTGAGTATATATATTTTTTGCTTTTTGCTTTTTGCTATACTGTATTTGACTTTGGTCTTGACTAGTGTTTCCTAGGCTCTGGCCTCCACACAGTGGTTTTGCTTAGACCACTCACCTTCGGTGTGTCTGACATTTCTCTTTGCTTCTTTAGTGCTCAGGAGACTTTTTGGCTTCTGGCTTAGTTTTTGTTGTTGTTTTAGGTTCCATGCTTTTATCAAATTTGATTTCCTCCCCAAATTAATCTTGTTTTTTAAAATAGATGGTGCAAGTCATACCGTCTCCCAACCTTTCACAGCTTTAGCTGAAGTTTACAAGAGAGAAGGGAGCCTTCCTGAAAGACTGGAGAGTTTGTTCTCAAGGATCTCTTGAGAGTCACATATAGGTAGTTTCCTTCTGGATACATGGAGAGAGAAATGAATTCATTATGTCTGTTGGTGCCTTTGGGCATTAGAGCTTAATGTTTTGCAGAATCTTGATTTAAGGGCAGTAAAACTTACTTTAAATTGTATACCACATGGAGGGGCAAAAATTATACTTTCTGTCTGTGACATACCAGGAAATGTACAGGGCCCCTTTAGATGATCTCATTTAATATGGGAATTCACCTAAATAAATCTTGTGAAAATAGTGAGATCCACTGATAGAGCTTCAGTGAAATGTTTGCCATGGTTTAGCTGTGGATTTAGTGTCCCCCAGGAGCCCATTGCAATGAAAAGTGTGATGGCACTGAATGGCACTTTGGCTGGCGGTGTAGCCTTTAGGAGGGAGGGCCTTGTGGGAGGTCCTTAGCTCATGGCAGTGTCAGGTGGTTCTAGCACGAAATCTTTGGTAGTTCCTGCACAAGCCCTTTGGTAGTTCTCATGAGAGAGTTGGTACAGAAAGAGGAAACCAGGCCCCACTCACCCTCTTTCTCTCTGCTCCTATTTCAAATGTGATCATGTCTCACTACATACACCCTTACCGTGATTCAGCGCTGTCCCTTGATCTCTAGAGGTCAAACCAATGGGACCCTCACCTGACCATGGGCTTTGAACCTTCGAATCTGAGTTAAATAAACCATTCTCTTTGTCAAATTAGCTACCTCAGCTTTATTTATTTATTTATTTATTTATTTATTTATTTATTTATTGGTACCAGGGATCAAATGCAGGACCTTGTGCTTGCGAGGCAGGTGGAGGAACCACTGAGTTAAATCCCCGTCCAACCTCAGATATTTTGTTGTAGTAATGCACAGTTGACTAATAGAATCTTTCATTATCTTTGCTTTACTTCAAAGGCTTACAGGAGACCCAAGTTAAGTCAAATGTGTTGGTTCATCTTTCAGCTGAAATTAAATTCAAAGATCTTGAGATACTTGGGCTACCTCACCATAAAAACTGTGTTCATTTTTATACTCCTATCTACCCTTAGCACCTAGAGTTTCTGGTCTTTTGTAGGTGTATGGCAAACACTGTTTTTCATAAAAGTGTCTTCTAGATATACAGATATACCACTCAGATTAATTTTAATTTCCTCCATCATAGTTTTACTTACTTTCACTTAACATCTGAAGTGATTATAAATAGGGTGTGAGTATGTTTATAATCTTGGTGAGTCCCCAAACCTTCACTAAGTGGATAAAAATTCAGAGATTACTAGACTGGGTGGATTTGTTCTGTGGTGGGGTGGGTGAGAGAGACAGTGACCAACAGGAGCAGGTGTTTTTCACTGGTGTCTATTGCAGGAAGTGGGATGCCCTGGTCCCTGGGCCTCTGGATAATGCTGCACTAAAGGGGATGAAGCAGGCTTCAAAGAGGACATGTTCTCTCTCTCCATCAAGAGTTGCCATGAATCACTGCTTTTATTGAGAAGAAACTTCCCAGGAATATGAAGACTTTGATGTAAAAGTGACCATTACCAGCACAGGAATGTATGAAATAAAGAGCTTGGTACTATTTCTAGATCCATTTGAAAACAGTTATGTTGAAAATGAAATCAGAATTTTTTTCTCCACAATATGTACCAAGAACAATGTGACTTTGGTGACAGGGACTCCATGAAATCATTTAGAAAATGTAACAAAGCTTTGACAAGCAGAAAAATCCATATGCTTTCAAGTAACGTGAAGCTGTTTCTTAACAGTATTAACTAGAATATCACTGTCCTGGTTACCTATGATAAAAATCCAGGGTAGTAAGACATCCCTTAAAATTATGCTTTGTTGAAATCAGTATGCCAATCTTATGACATTGCATACAGTGCCATTGGAGACTTTATGGATGCATGCGCCAAGAAAGAAAAGTCACACACATTTTACAAATGGAAGAAAGGAAAAGGAAATGAGGGAAATGTTCATGGAGTGAAAGAAGGAAGTGAAGGTACAGAATGCAGAAACAGGTTAATGATGAGATACTAAGCTCTTGGGAAAAGAAATCATCTGGTTCTCTCCAAGGTATAGAATTGAAGTTTTAAGGAAGGAATCAAGAATCAAGAAGTAGGGAACCTCCAGCTGATGTCTGGGCAGCATTAGTCAGCTTCTTGAGTTATTTCTCAAGATTGTGCTAACTTCTTCCTGGTTCTCCATTCAAACCACCGCTTCCAAATACTTGAGCTAAAGCCTAGGAACCATTCTTGAGTTTGCATTTTCCTTACTTCCAATAACCAACCCATTAGAAATTCTACAGTTCTATGTCCAAAATAAACTTTGAAAGTATCTGTCTCCTTCTCATTGCCACTCTGATCCCAAAACACTATAATTTCCTTCCTGACCTACAGCAAGAGAATTTGAATCTCGATTCTAATCACTTTTTTTGAGCTCTTGCTTTGCTACATTTTCTTTCTTTCACAGCAAAGTCATATTTTAAAGAAGTCAATGAAATAAACTATCTTGTTTAAGATCCTCCATTGGCCTCTCATAACTTTGAGGGTAGAATGTAAACCCTTGCAGTGCTGAGAGGGATCTGACCCCCCTCTCATAGAACCCACTCTGAGGAGCCTCCCGCCACAGTGCTTGCTTTTTGTCCCCAGGCAGGCCATACTCCTGCCTTCAACTTTTTGTTCTTGTTCTTGCTATTTCTTGAACATGTTTGTCTTTTTCCTTCTCTTCCAATCCCCATTTTCTCATATTACCATATCACATCAAATGTTGCTCTTTATGGAGGTCTTATCCTTATACTGTTTCCAAAGTTATCACCATTTATCACATCTTTATTTCCTTTATGCCACTTGTAATGATCTACAGCTTATTTGTGGCTGTTTCCCTTCCTACCAGGGACAGGGACTGTGTCACTGCTGCATTCTTGTTGCCTAGAACAGTGCACGGAGCATGTAGTAAGCATCCATCAATATTGGTTGGTTTGAACAGTTCTTATTTAGATGTTACATTAATCTGTTTTGCATTACTATAATAATGAAATAGCTGAGGCAGGCTAACTTTATAAATAAGGGATTTATTGAGCTCCCAGTTTTGGAGTTTGAAAGTCCAAACAGCACGGCGTAGGCTCTGGTGAGTGACCTCCCTGGCTGTGGATGGCAATGGTGGGAGTGCATGTAGGAGGAAGAAGTCATATTATCAAATAGGAAGCCAAGGACAAATTCAGGAGTTAGGGTGACTCATAACATCTCGACTCATGAGAGGTTAAGAATATCACCATAGCTACCTCAGTCCCTTCTGAGTTAACTCTGCCAGTGACCTAAGAATCTTCCACTAGATCCCACGTTTTATGGGTTCTGCCAAGTCCCATATTTCTGCACTTGGGACCAAGGTTCCAAAACAGGAACGTTTGGGGAATATGCTCAAATCGTACTCAGTCAATAGCAGGTGTTTCTTTGGACCTTTTTCCCCTTGGCCTGCTACCTCTCAAAATGGTTTTGAGAAATTCACAGGCCTTGCTTACTATTCTATATTTCATATAGCTCTTTCATGCTCCTCACAACCAATAAGCCTCCTACAACTTGAGGTTCATAGAGTTCTTTCCTGTTCTCCACACCAAGCCAACCTCCTACAGTTTGATTCATGCAAACAGGCCTCTGGTAAGGTGTTGGTGGATGATCTCTCTGGTTGTTCTAGGATCCCAGGTATGGCTGAGTCCCAGTAGAGGGAGAGATTGGGATGAAGCTGCATTCCTGATGAATTCATCATTAAATTCTTTATCATTGTTCTTTCTTTACCTCCATGGTAAAGTGACTTTTCAAAAGATATAACACATATCTTACAGGCTTTTGAAAAGGAACATTGAGATTACATTGCTATTCCTGAAATTAGTTTTAATCAAAAAGGTTTAGAGGAACTCTTTTGGGGGTAAGTGGAATATTCTTGTGGGTTTACTACTATGGTACAATTTTGCTTTTATGTTTGTAGTATTTTACTTTTGATGGCACTCTCAACAAAATATTCATCTAAGCATAGTTTGGATCTTCTGAAAACCTATAACAGAGGACCATACACCTTCTAGTGCCTTCATGCGTATTTGTGTTCATGACTCACCCAAACTAGGTGAAGGCTAAATGATGTTAGATCCCTCAGTGTATAAATAGGGGTTTTGCAGTTACTGGAACAAAGTTGTATTCCTCAACCTTTGTTTCCAAAATGTACGCCTACATCATTGTTTGTGGTCATCCGTTATAGGACCGTGATTATCACACTGAGACTAAGGAAGCTTAGGGTTTCAGTGGGAGCCCACAGGGATCCCTGGAAAACCACAATGGAGAAGTTAAATGCACCAATTCTTCCCTTGCTCCTCTTGTCTTCAGCAAAGCAGCTTCCCTTTTCTGTTTTGGACATCAGTCTTCTGTCTAATAAGCTTGTTGACTAAAGGGAATTGCAAAACTAGTTTAAAACTCACTGGCCTAGACCATTCAGTTCCAGGTAAGAATTTCAAATATTATAAGAATTTGTAATGAAAACAATTGCTAAGATTTGCTGATAGACTTATTTCCAGAAGCAAAATATGGGAAACTGGCTCTAGTTCAGAACCATAAGCACAAGTAAATTTCCATTTAAAGCAAAACACATTTCAGTTATAGCACATTCCTATCACAGTAAGATACCATATGGCTCTCAAGTTACAGTTAATGGTGTACAATATGTAGGGTACCACAGTGCATAATAGGCGGAGCCATCGCTAGATCCTCAGTCTTAGTCTAGTGTTCTTTCCGTTGTTCTGCCTTTTTCTTACAATACTTTCTGTTTCAAAATCACCTTAAAGAAAAGACAATTTCTGGAGAACAGATATTTCTTTCAGACTGTGTTTAGGAGTTTGTGATGAAAACAAAAAGTGTCCTTTGAACCAGTATACACATACTTGAAAAAAATCTCTTAAAGTTATTTTTTCTTCTCTCTGGTCACAGTATATGCGTTCTTATTTTATTCCTTTGTCTTCAGCAAGTACCTTGGCATGAATAAGGCTTTTATGAGATACTCTGTTCCTGGGATGTGACTCTTGCTTGCTGTCTTGATATTTCTGAAACTCTAGTCTAAAATACATCGATATACTTATTGGCATGTAGATTCCTTTGTTTCTATTCTTTTTGGCATGTTACTTTGGTCTGCAGGGCTAGAGAGTTTACAATAATGTCTAGTGGGTGTGCTTCACATGCTCATAAAACACATTCTGTGGGTTTATTACAACCACAGGATCTTTTTCTCCCCATTTGCAGGACCTCTGTTAACCAGGTTAGCTATAAAGTTGCTATAGTTTTTCTTTTGTTCTTTCCATTCAGGAAGACTCCAGAAGTTCTTCCTTTTTATGTCTATGTTCTTGCAGATTTAAGAGAACTGTCTTTATTGGAGACTCTTGACATTCTTTTTAATTACTTTACTTCTATTTGCCCTGTCTGCCTCCTTCTTTTCCTTCAAATCACATTCATTAACACTGCTTTGTGCCAGTATTTGATTATAGTATAGCCAAATGCTAAAGATTAGATGAAATAGCTTTCCATGTCATCTTGTATTTGTGTTGCTAAATAAAGCTTTTACTGTGTTATGTGGGTTACATGTAGAAGAAATGGCACAGATTTTAAATACTCTACTAAACTTTTTCTTCCTTCTCCTCCTCCTCCTTTTTTGTCTTTCTACACTTACCTAACCGAGTTTATATCTATTCAAGAGTACCCTGCTACTCTTGCTGATTGAATCTGGCTTCAAACATCTTCCGTGGTTGCTGACATCACTGGAATTGAATTTATTGTTTGGCATCCTCCTGCGAATGAGTTGGTAACACAGAACCTCATTTTATTTTCCAAAACGCTGTTGCCCTGAGGTGTTCCAGTCCCTGTGAATGCTTCCCAACTTGTAGGAAGTTAGCAATCACACCCACAGAACCAAATACAGACTTACTAGGCTTGTTTCTCTCATGTATGTAGGTCACTGACAAAAATAAACAACTTGATGCTTTCTCTCTTGATGTAGAAAGTAGGTTGCTGTAGCTCCATGGAGAATATCTTCTCAGTTTTCTGTGTTATGGTGATGTTGATAGGCAGTGGTTGTGTCCAGCATGTCCAGCTAGATAGTGGCCAGTTGTAGCTTTGACATTCATTTGTTTTTCTGAACACCCCATAGTTAAATGAAGTGTATGACAATCATACTTGAAGCTTTATTTTACTTTAATATATACAGATCTCAGGAGTATTAAGAGATTAAGTGTAAAGCTGCATCCTACTGTCCTGGTAACTGGTGTTAACAGCCAAGTATATAGGCTTCCAAAAAATTTACACATACAGGCCCATATAGGGAGTCTTAAAAATACTAACACATTCTGCATATTGCTCTGCAATTTTCTTTGCCAGTGAAGATGACATAGGCTCTCCGGGTGAGCAGGCATATATATCTTACTCTTTTTAATAGCTGCATAATATTCTACAATCTGTATATATCATAACTTATTTAACTGTTACTCTATTAATGGACATTAAGATTATTTAGATTTTTCACCACAAAAAATGTTTTCTAACCTAACAGTGCACATATCTTTTCATTGTGGTGCTTTCAACGCTGTAGGTTAGACACCCCAAAAGGGAATTGCTGGGTCAAGTTGTACACTTTGCTTATTTTAACAGATATTGCCTCATACTTTGAAAGCCATGGTTATCATGTTTCCATCAGCAGCACTGTAACAGAGTGTTTATTTTTATTTTTTGCATTCTTATAAACACTGGATATTTTTATAGACCTGAATATTTTTGTAGACCAAACTGATGATTAAAAACGAGTATCATGTTTTAATTTCTATTTATCTTTGATCACTGATAAGGTCAACACATTCTTTTAGTTGGTTGGTTTGTTCATTTTTATGATCATTTGGTTTTCCTCTCTTGTGCATATCCTGTTCATTGCCTAGGTTAATCTTATTTCAAGTTTTTTTTTCCAATTTGCAATTCTTCATATGTATTTTAGAACTAGTAATCATACACACACACATATATATATATATAATAAAATTCTAACTTTATAACAATTTAGATTTACAGAGCCATTGTGAAATAGCACAGTGAATTCCTATAATGTCCCCTTGCCCCTCACGAGCCCATATAATTTCTATTATTAACATCTTAAATTAGCAAGAATACATTTGTCATAATTAATGAACAATATGCTATATTATTAACTAAAGCCCATATTACACTGAGACATTCCCACAGTTGTTCTTAGCATCTTTTCTGTGCCCCATGACACCCTGCAGGAGACCACATTTCCTTTCACAGTCCTCTGTGCTGTGATGGTGTCTCACGCTTTCCTTGCTTTTGATGAACTTGACAGTTTTGAGAAGAGCTCATGAGCTATTTTATAGAATGGGATTTGTTGATTGTTTTTGCCCTCACGATTAGACCGGGGTTATGCATATCTGGGAGAGAGATCACAGCGTTGACGTGCCAGTTGTGTCAGGTCAAAGGTACCTTCCATCCACACAGTGTGCAGTTGTTGTTGACAATCGTAGTCACTTGGCTGAATGTATGTTTATGTTTCTCAACTCTAAGTTTTCACAATGCTCTCCATACTTTGTAATTCTTCTGCCAGGGAGATTAATTTCTTCTTCCCCATGTGTGTATTTTTTCAATCACTTATTTATGTCAGTGAGGAGTCAGGGATGTCAGCTTTACATTTTGGTCTATTATTTTATACTATTTTAATTTTTTTGTTACCTAAAACTTCCTGTTTACCCATTAGTAAGGCTCTATCAATTGGCTCTGTGCTTCTTTGATATACACCCCATTACTGTACTTTTTTTATGCTGCTTCTTCTTCTTTTTATTTTTAAGCATTTCTTTTATTTCTGGGTCTACAATATCCTCCACACTTATCTTGGATCGTTCCTCCCCCGGTTGTATAATCAACCATTTCTCCAAGGAGCCCTGGTTCTTTTTATTGGAAAATATATTAGGAAAAAAAATCTGAACACACCATTTTTGTGCTTGCTGCTCTGGGAATGTCATTGTTTCAAGGCCTTCTCAGTTAATAGGAAAAGAAATTTATGTACTTATACATTCATGAATATATTTTCTTTGTGTAGTCATCTGTGTCTATATTATGCTGAACATAAGCTCATACTGATGCTTCCAACTCTAATCCAGGATCATATGAATAATTTCAATCTCCTTTTTTTGCTTATCTATAACCTTGCATTCCAACAAAGTTGAAACTGTCTCTCCTGTCACTCATTTTCTTAAACATTTCATTGTATACAGTGGCATCGGAATTACTAACCCTCAATCCCAGGGAGACAGCTTTATCAACAAGAATCCAGAATGTATGACAGTTTTTTGTTTCTTTTAGTCTTTCAGATTTCCCTCATTTTCAGTTGTTTAGGTGAGCACCTCTTGTCTCTGCTCGCTTCTGTGACATCGTTTACTAAATTCCTATCACAGTTATATTGTTTTGTCACGTTCAGCATTCCATCCTAGGGTCCCAAGACCTCATAAATTATGGTTTTAAAATTTTAGTTACTCAAGGTCCATTTGTTTTTTTTTTGCATTGTAAAGGGTTATAAGTTTGTCAAATTTATAGGGTTGTGTATCTACCATTTTAGTAACATATTGAGTAGTTACAATGCCTAAAAAGTCCCTGGTACTTCACTTAGTCAACCCTTGCTCCTTCCTTCTCACATAACCATGGATTCTTTTATTGTCTCACTAATCATGCCTTTTACAGAATGTGATAGATTTGACACACAATGTATCAAAACAAGGCAGACACCTTGGAACGTACAAAATCTGCCCTTTATAGCGTGTTATACAGAATTAGAATCATAGAGCAATGAGTCATTTCAGACTGGTTACTTTCACTTAGCAAAATATATCTAAGATGAATACATATTTTGTTATAGCTTTATAATTCCTGTCATTTTTTGCTAGATAATATTTCATTATGAGGATGAATTATCATTTATTGAAGAATTTCCTACTTGCTTCCATTTTTTGGTGATTATAAATATAATTGCTATAAACACTCATGTGCAAGTTTTTGTGTGGACATAAGAGTTCGGTTAGGTAAATACTATAAGTACAATGATTATATCATACAATAAGATTGTATTTAACTTTATAAAAAGCTGTCAAAATGTCTTCACAGTGGTTGAACCCATCAACAATGAAGGAGAGCTGTTGTTGCTTTGACTCCTTGCCTGCAGTTGGTGTAGTCAGTTTTTAGATTTTAATTCTTCTTATATATGGAAGGCAGTATCTTGTTTTAGTTTATAATCTTTAGTGACAAATTATGTTCGGCATCTTTTCATGTATTTATTAGCTTTCTGAATATCATCTTCAGTGATGTATCTGTTAAAATCTTTTGCCCATTTTCACTTGCTCTGTTTTTCTGTTGATTTTTAAGGGTTTTTGAAAAATACATTTTGGATAAAAATCCTATACTGATATGCATTTTGCAACTTTTTCTCTCAGTATGTGGCTTATCATTTCATTGTCTTAACAGTATCTTTCATGGAGCAGAAACTTTAAAGTTTAACTAATTCCAACTTATGAATTTCTCCTTTTATGAATTATGTTTTTGGTGTTATAAACTGTGCAACATTAGAAGCAAGCATACAGAGATTTTTCTACATATTTTTAGAATTTTTATAGTTTTTGTACTTTACATTTAAGTCTGTGATCCATTTTCAGTTAATTTTTATTGAAGTGTTAGGTCTGAATCTAAGTTCCTTTTCTGCATGTGACCATCCAATTGTACTAGCACCATTTATGGAAAGGACTTTAAAAAAAAATTGAATTGTCTTTGCTCTGTCTTAAAAGATTACATACATATATTCTTTTCTTTTCTTTTGGTACCAGGGTTCAAACTTAGAACCTTGTGCTTGCAAGGCAGACGGCAGCACCACTGAGCTAAATCCCCAGGCTTTTGAATGACTATATTTGTGTGAGTTTATTTTTGCGCTCTTTTCTGTTCCATTGTCCATTATTTTGCCAGTACCACATTGTTGTGATTACCATCACTTTATATTAAGGCTTGAAATTGGGAAATGTCAGCTCTTCAACTTTCTTCTTTAATATTGTGTTGGCAATTACGGGTCTTTTGTCTTTTCACGTACACTTTAGAGTCCACTTTTCAATGCCTATGAAAGTGATTCCTGGAATTTTTGTTGAGATGCAATTGAAGTTCTAGGCAAAGTTGGGAAGAGTTGACATTTTAATGTTGAGTATTTTAATCTACAAATGGGGAATATTTATTTAGATTTTTAAAATTTCTTTCATCAGAGTTTTGTTTTTCCACATATAGATATATGCCTTTTTAAGGTATCTATCTATCTATCTATCTATCTATCTATCTATCTATCTATCTTTTTTACAGTGCTGAGTAGCAGTTGTTCACTGTTGCTATACAGAAAAGCCACTGACTTGGTACATCAGCTTGGTTTGCTGTGATCTGGATGTACTTGCTCATTAGTTTCAAGTGTCTTTTGTTGCTTTTGTCTCTTTGGGATTTTCCATACATATAATCATGGCATCCACAAATAAAGACTGTCTTACTTCCTGTTTTCCAGTCTATTTATCTCATATTCTCTTCTTGCATTATTGCACAGGCTAGAACTTCTGGGGCAAAGATGAAAAGGAGTGGCAAGAAGTGCATGTTTGCTTTGGTCCTAACTGAAGAGAAAGCAGCCAGTTTCTCACCTGTCGGCAAAAACTACAGGTCTTTTGATTTTTTAAAATCAATTTGAGGAAGTTCTTCTCTTCCTAGTTTGTTGCTATACAGTTTGTAAACATTATCCCCTCTCTATAATTTTTCTTCATATTTTCATATTCAATTTCTTGCCATATGCATATTTTATACTTGTTTTAATAATCTCCATTTGCTAAAGTCTTCCTATGTAATGTTTCAGGCAAACATCAAGATTTTTTATATCACTGCTTTCTAGTCTCTTTTCTTTTCTCCTATACATAGGACTCCTTACTATCTTATGGCTTAGTGTTGTATGAACTTAGGAGTCAGACTTTTGTGGGTTCAATTTCTAGATCTCTATTTCAAAATATTTAAACTTCTCTGAGCCTCAATTTCCTCCTATATATATGTGTATGCTCGAGTGATTAATATCATCTTTATTTTTTATGGGGAAAGTATATATACATATCATATATGTTCTGGAAAGCATTAAGATTACACAAGGTAGGCTTGTGGGTATATTTGAGAAACAGAAGTAACCAGAATGTACCTCTGTTCTTGCAACCTTTGCTCTGTAAGCAGAGAAATACCTTTGTCATATTCTAGGCCATGCCATGTTAAATCACTGTTAATACCCGGGTAATTATTAATCTTTACTTGAACAACATAAAGGATATTAAATTTTTCTTGCAGGAAAACTCAAGGGTGTGTGTTTAAACTTTCATTAGACATGAATAAAATGTGGTTATAAACTGGAAAGTTGATTGCTTAATGCTCTACAACTAGAAGTCAATGGAAGGAATTGTTGTTAAACTGTTACTAGAATGCAAAAGGAAATAGTGTACTGTTATTACATTATTGACATTCAAATGGGGTTTTCAGTTCAGTATGCACAGTTGGCTATGGGGAAGATAGTAGTGACCTTTGTCACAGTAGGGTTTTAGATTTCGTAGATTGACATCACAAATTAGAAACCACTTGGCTAGAAATGGCTAGGGTTCTGCTGGGAAGAGAATTTAACTGGGAATGTGCTCTTGGAATTTCTGAATGTGAAGCCGTGTGTTTATTGAAAACACACCAAGAATCCTGAAAGCAATTTGTGGTAAGCACATAAAATCAGCATGAGTCCTGCGCTAGTGTTTGAGCTATTTGGGTGCTAGGAGTCCACTGTTACCCTTACCTTAAATTGGTTAAATTTTCCTGGTTTTTCTAGACATAAAACTAATTATACTTTCCATTATTTAGCTCACAGAATGTTGTGAGAACAGAATAGAATAATGTGGGTCTAACTATCTTTATTTTTTTCCCATTACATATATGCCAAAATCCAAATTCCTTAGTAATCTCATAGTGGCTGAAAGTACAGATTTTGGAGTCAAATGGATGATGTGTGTCCAGATTCTGACTCTGCCATTCACAGCCATGGCCTCAGACTTAATTTGTTCATACAACACTAAGTTTCAGTGTCTTCATATTTGAGATGGAGACTGTAGTAGTCCTTTCCTTGTAATAGTTGGGTGAGAATTAAATTGGCTAATGTATGTGCAGTGCAAATAGTACTTAGTGCATTTATGTGTCCAGTGGATGAAAGTGGCTGATTCCAAGGCCTTTGCTATCCCTTTTTACAAGCTCTTCTGCCATTATTACCCCATAAATCTATCCCTTGTTCATCCTCAATACACTAACTACTCTCTTAAACTTACTTCACTTATCACCTGGCTTTTATCTACCACTAAGCAGTGAGTCCTTGATGTCATAAATATGAGTTTAATCATAACTAGATCTTCTGTGGTTAACACGTAGTAGGACTGTGATCCCCAATACAATGGTATAGAATTAAATTAACAAGAGATAATCATGAATATAAAATAATTAGTCAGATAAATTTATAAGCGGAGTCTCAAGTTATGATCAGCCTGACTGACGTACTACTTGGATTATGACTGGAATTTTAGTTTACTACCAAAATCTTGAATTATGACTGAAATACCAGCCGCTTGTGCTTCCAGATGGTCTCAGATACAGAGTTAACCCTTAAAGAGTTCTGGAAGGAACATTACAACATCCTTTCCTGTGTGGGATTGAGAAATCCTGGGACAATGTCTCTCTAACGACACTGAGATCTGCCTGTGTACGGGAGAGAGACTTTGAAGGCAGGTCCTTCAATTGCCAACTTGAGTTTCAACCAGCCTTGCAAACGAATTGAGTTTGTAAGTCAAGATTCCACTATAATTCAGAGCATTATTGTTTCAATGAGTGAAAATTCTGTGAGGATAAGAGATGTTACACTGTGTCCAAATTAGGTATATAGACCTGTTTTGTCTGGTTTCTGCAAGCTAAAATTAGCAAGGAGATAGCAAGGAGAATTTGCAGCAAAAGTCTGAATTTCTGATTTTTTTTGACAAGGTTGGGTAACAAGCAACAGTAAACCTCCATTGCTGCATAGAAATGGTTGGCATTCTCCAGTTAGATTCACTTTTCACTCAAAGAATAAGCAACACAGGTACGCACTCCGTGGTGTGTCTTTATGTGGCTACCTGCAGAAAGTTCATCCTCTCCCCCCAGAAAAGGTGATTTGATAAAATGAGAGTATAAGATCACTGTGCTCTTACTAATTTCCAACTGGGCAGATATAACCGATCTACCAGAAGGACAAAAAACAGATACACACATCCCAGTTTCCTTAACAAACTGTTTTAAAATATTTTTAATCTTAATAGATTCTGTTTCTCTATTACAATGTATCATCTGACTGTAGAAAATCCTATTCAGAACTGTTATTGCTAGTTTTGCTTTGTGATTTTCTGAGAAACTCTATAGTTTGTGAAGATGAATTTGAATTATTTAATCTCATTAATTTGGTCAATGTGGACATTCCAATGAACTGTATCGTATTCTGTTTTGAACTTTAATTGTGCACCTTTGAATTGTTTATATTGACTAAATTGAGCATAAAATTGCCAGTGACTGTTTTACAGACACAGCATAAACGGAAGATTAAGCAAAGAGATAATATTTTTCTCTGGGAAGAGTAGGGATTTGAAGTTTTTGTCAATGAGGTTTTTTAAACCTGTAAATATTAAATTATAGTAGGTTGGTTCTTCTTGTTTTTACTTGTCATCAAATTTTTTTTTTCTCTAAAGTCCAAGCTGAGCTTTTAACAGTATGTCTTTTGGAAGAGATATGGTACAGGTGCAGCAGGAAAATATTGGAAATTTACTTAAGGAAATTTTGTATCATTTAGCTCAAGTTCATGAGTAAACAATTTCTGTGAGACTTGGCAACTTTCCATCCTTCTTTCAAAATAAAGCACATCTGAAACACCTTCAGAGGCATGAACTAATTGGCCCTTGCTCTTTGCTAGTTCTTGTGTTATTTCATATCCAGTTAGATATTAAAACAGAAGCCCATTTCAAAGAGGCATCATGATTCCAGAGATTAAGGACAGATCCTGACCCTCTGGTGCTACTTACTGGATTCTTGGGACTACCAATCAGTGTCACAATATTTGGATTTCAGTAAGGGATAATGGTTTTCTTACCCCCATCTTCAATGTTAATGATACTATAACAACTTTAAAGTACATGACTATAAAAGAAAACAATATAATTCAATGAATACAGAAAGAAATAATTAGGTGTAGATACAGGCAATATTTATAAGAGAATGTAGGAACAGCATGACTCAATCTTTATCCCCACATGACTCAACCACACGCATGTTCTTATGTAAGCAGCAACACACCATGTTGACTTCTTCCTGACTTGTGAAATGGCCTTGCTGGGTTAACTGAAACTCCACTCAGGGGAGAATAGTGTGTACCTCTAATAGGTGGATAAAACCTCTGAGAAACTTTCTCCAACATATTCCTCATTCTAAGCCCATGATCAAGTTGGATTTGCTCTCTTCTTGATGATAGCACTTAGCCTTTCTTACAGAATCTGTGACTCAAAATTGTATTTTTCATTTTCATATGGGCCTGTCCCTAAATGGAGTACCTTTAGGGCAAGGTGCAACTTTCTCATCCTTTTCTCCCAGGGCAGGGAGAGTACCTGGTCTTCAGCTGCCAGCTCAATATGTAATTATCAATAGCTGAATCTATTGACTAGACAAATCGGCAGTGGGGCTTTGCTAACCATTTACTTTAACAAGCCTATATTACTTCAACTCTATAGCCTTCAGAGTTTTCCATCTGTGAAATGAGGATTTGGACTTGTTAGTAACAAAACTTCCCCTGTACAATTTGACTCTGCTTTTATGCAATGTAAAACGTGGCAACTACACATAAAGCGTTTATTGGACCTTCATTTGGACAATGGGAGAAAATAGATTCTGAGTTTGAGGTGTTAAAGTATTATTGTGTAGTTTTCATTTTTGGTATATTTATACTTATTTGTATTTCAGAAAGCATTACTAAATTATGACAAGCAATTAGGAATCAGATATTGGGGGAAATATTTATTACTGCAGATATACTTGGTAGCATGGCCTCTGAGGATTATAGCAAAATCAAGGACTTCTATGAAGTTAAATAATAAAAAGAAATTGACCTGGGTGTGGTTGCACACTCCTGTAATCTCAGCACTCAAGAGACTGAGGCAGAGGATTGCCTTGAGCTTGTCTTAAAAAGAATCCGAAAGAAAGAAAGAAAGAAAGAAGAAAAAGAAGAAAGAAAAAGAAAAAGAAAGAGAAAGAAGAAATAGAAGCAATAAAAAATATATTGTCTTAATGCCTAGCAAACATCAACTCTGGCTATTAGCATATACTTGTTTTATCTACATTCATATATTTTGGTAGAAAATTTAATATTTGAAAGTTATCACCAAGAATTTTGGTACATTAGCTTGAAAAGACTCAAACTTATTTATCTCTTCTCAAGTTCAGGAGCTTTAGAATTTATTAAAAGGAAAAGAGGAATGGATGAGTACCAGGAAGAGTACTATTTAGAGGGGAAGGAGAAAGACTTGGCTAATAGAGGGCAATGGTTACAGGATCTTCAAGGAGAAAATGAATCTTTAAAGCCTTGTATTCAAGGAGTAGCACGATGTAATTTGCAAGTGGCATGTTCGGCATCACAATTTGAAGAACTTGAAGTTGTAGTGAAAGAAAAGGAAAAGGAAACAAAGACAGTAGATGTTGTGCTATGCTAAAAGAGAGGGAGAGTGATCTTTTGAGTAAAACAAAGCTGCTACAGGAGTTAGAAGGTGAAAACGAATTATTAAAATCTTAGATTGAGCAGCTTAAGCAACAGAATACCAACAGGCATCTCCTTTTCTCTTTCATGAAGAATTATTAAAAGTAATTTCAGAAAAGGAAAAAGAAATAACGTATCTAGAATGAAGTTTTTGTTTGTTTGTTTCTTTTTTTTTTTTTTTTTTTGTTTTTTTGAGACAGGGTCTCACTATGTAGTTGAGACTGACCTGGAACTCACTAAGTAGTCCAGGCTGATCTTGAGCTCACAATGATCCTCCTGCCTTGGCCTCCTGAGTGCTGGGATTACAGGCATGCACCACCACACCTGGCCTGTTTTGTTTTTTTTGTCAGAGTCTCACTATTTAGTTGAGACTGACCTGGAACTCACTATGTAGCCCAGGCTGGTCCCAAACTCACAGGGATCCTCCTGCCTCAGCCTCCTGAGTGCGGGGATTATAGGCGTGTACCACCACGACCGGCTAGAATGAATTTTTAAAAAAAGAAAAAAAATTTTGGTATACTAAAAATTCCAGGTAGACAGTTCTGTATGGTATTATTGATTTTCTCTTAGGATCAGTTGATTTGTTTTATTATGATAAGACTATTGATTCCATTTTTAAAAAATATCTAAATGACTGGACAGGAAGGAGTATATGACCTTCCCTTCTTAAAGGTTATTTTAAGGTGCTGCCAGCCTTGTCTCTCTTTTTCTAAAACTTAACGAGCCTTGAGAGCTCAAAACAGTAGAACCTGTTTAGCTGCTGCCACTGGTATTATTTACAAATGCTCACCAAGTTTTATATCCCACTCACTTATACATCAGAACTCCTATTGAAAAAGCACCTTTGAAACATTTAGTGATACCTCTTCATGAGGTATTCATATTAGAGACTTTGTTATCTTTCCTAACTTTTGCTGTGGCCTCTTTTCTTCCTTTGCCATGAGCCTCATGTGCTCATTCATTCATGAATGCACACTGGACACTTTTATATACCAAACACTACGTTGGATTCTGGAGATAGGGAGACATAGATATGTTCCTTACCCTCTAAAACTTACTGCCAGATATCATTTTTGTGAGGGCACGAAGTCTTTATAGGATTGGTCCTTTGCTAATTATAGCCTCAGGGCATAGACTCATATTTTGAATTCTTTGTTTTTGACTCTTAGTTTTAAATAACTGACTCCTAAATTCTGTTAGATATCTGTGAAACCCAACCTGCCTGGGTTGTCTTTAGCCCTCAGATAATGGATATAGTATCTTAGTATGCATTCATTTTTCATTTCTCAAGTATCTGTTTTTCAAAATGAAATTTACAACTAGGGTAACTTTTCAACTAATAACCATATTTCCAACCTTGTTTAATTATTGAACTTGAGGGTAAATGTGGTAAGGAAAATTTCTATTTAGGTTGCAAGTCTGACTCCTCTGTCAAGAAAGCTATTAAAATCCTCTCATGAGGTTATGTACTTTTTGTTTCTCCTTAACAGTATGGTTTGAGAGACATAGGACCTAGGCATCCATTTAAAACTGTAGGATTATTAGTATGGAAATTATTAAAAGGTTCCAGAATTGAAATAGAGCAGCAGCTCATGGTTATTGGTGGATCTTGGTAAAAGGAGAGGGAAATATTGGGAAAAGGATACTGTAAGAAGCCATTTTTTGAGCCAGGCATAAATTTTAGGTAAATAAAATCTATAAAAATTTGACTTGGATAATATTTTTCAGAAACAATGAGAATAAATGTTTTGATTCTTTATTGTTTCATATCTTCCTTTCTCCCTCACACTTGGTAGCTTAAAACAATCACCATTTTATTATACCTTTTAATTATCTGGGCTGGTTGTGTTCAGCAGGATGGTTCTTCTGTTTTACATAAAATCAACTGGCATTGCAGTTATCTGGGAGCTCAACTGGAACAAGGCATCTAAGATGGCATGCTCACAAGTGGACAATTAATGCTGGCTGTCAGTTTCTACCTCAATTCTTCTAGTAACCTCCTATGTTGTTCCTTATGGCTGCTTAGGCATCTTCACATCATAGTGGCTGGATTTCAAGAAAAAAGAGGTGGAAGCTGTTAGACTTCCTAAAGCCTTATGTAATAAATGGAAGAATTTTACATCAGCCATATGCTATTGGTCAAAACAAGGCAAACGCATTCAAGGGAGTGAAGAGACAGAGACTGTTTCTCAGCTGAGGCCCTGACAAAGAAGTTGAGGTTATTTCTAATTTGTTATTGTACATCTATGTGTACTAACTGGTGGAAAAGCTGATGTTTGGGGAAAAAAAGGCATAAGAAGATTAAGAATTTGAGCATCAGGTCTTTCCTGAGTGCCTGCAATGTAAGGGAAGAAACTTGGTGTATGGCAGTCACATTCAGATGGGTTCAAGGAAAGGTTACCTTAGACCCGTGGTTCTCATCATACATGAGTGTTCATCAGAATCACCAGAGGAGCTTGTCAAAACAGATATTTCCAGAGTTTATGACTTAGCAGGCCATAAGTGAGGCCTGGGCATTTACATTTATCAAATGTTTTCTCTTATGAGAAACCCACAATATAAAGAGCAAAATAATACACAGATAATACAAAACAGGGAGACAGATACTTTGCAAATGGGAAGAGGACCAAGAGATGGAGATGGAAATGAGGGAGGGGGGTAGGGGTTAAAAAAGGACTGAAATGTGTTAGGTACATGTACTAACTCCTCACAAGAAATGCGATCATTATATACTGCAAACATGTACAAATAAAAAAGAAAAATTGAAAACAAAATTCAAATTTTAGGCCATAGCAAACACATTGACATAGCTGGACTGATGGTGCACACCTGTAATTCCAGTACTCTGGGAGGCTCAGGCAGGTGGATTGCAAGTTCAAGGCCAGCCTGGGCTGTATAGTAAGTTTGAGGCCACCTGGATCATAGAGAGACACAGTCTCAAAAAACTAAAACAAGACAAAAACACTTCCTGGCACACACATTAACATAGGGCCTCTAAGTGTGTCAGGGTCATAAATCCTAGTGCTGCCTCATCAACCCCGAAATATCATTAGCTTAGCCTAGCAAAAGTTTATTCTGACTTACATGAAGCCCAGTGTGAGTCAGTGGTTTTGCTCTCTATGCTGTCACATCTTCAGTGTTGCTGAGGCAGGGAAGAAAGGAGAGAGGGGAACAAGACAACCCAGCTCTACCTGCTATGTTCTGTGTTCTTAGTTCCTTCTCTTGTTGCTGAGAAAAAATACCGAACACTCAAAGTTAAAGGGGAAAGGGTTTATTTGGCTTATAGCTTGTAGAGGTTTCAGGCTGTAATTAGCGGGCTCCAAGGCAGGGTGGTACATGGCAGAGGGGCGTCACAGAGGAGACACAGTTCATGACACCCACATGCCTATCTGGTAATAGCAATGGGCGGGGGGAGGGAAACCTTAACAGCATCTTTCTGCCTCTTTTATCTTATCCATACTGCTGGGGCTAGGGTGGTACCAAAGTGATCAGTGTACTAGTTTAGTAGTCATATGGATTGAATGCCAGCATCACACACTGTGTACATTCAGTCATTTCCAAAAAAAGCCACCTATGACTACATGAGTCTTTGCGGGACATCTAGACCCAAACCATAACACCCTGTCAGTGATACAGGTTTCTTTCTCTCTGAGTTCCTTGGTCAAAATCAGTCAAACGACCCCAATCAAAATGCAAAGAAAGCTGCATAATGTAGGCAAACATATGGATAGTAACTCCTGTCTCTGCCATAATTCTGTGATAGGCACAGCTGGAAAGAAAGCACTTCATAAACCTTCAGAACTATATGCACACCCATGTAACTCTTCCAGTATCATTACTTTAAAAATATTTATCTTCTATGAATGATTTGTGATCATATTTCTAATTTTGTATGGCATTAAACCGAGGGCCCAGTAACGTCACTATCTCAAAGGAGAATCTGCACTGTTTTTATCTCATGTTATGAATAACTCAGCAAACCCTTGTTATCAGATCACTTTAGTTGTTCTGTTCTTTTTCTTTGCTGATTTTGCTAACCACTCAATTCCTTATGTAATCGTTGAAGTGATTACTTAAGCTACTGGAGTCTATATGGCCTGTAAGGATTGGTGATGGAATTATCAGGTCTTTAAAACCATTTTGGGGACATTTTTTTAAAAATAAAGGAAGAAAGCTCATTTTAAGCTCATCTATCTAAATCCCACTGTGAGCTCAGTATTAGAAGATGTGATACAGAAAGTTATCAATGAGAAATAGAGATGATCCCATTCTTCACCAGATTTCTTCTTACTGCTCTTGTCTACCTTTGTCTGGGATTCTCTTTTTTTATGGTGCCTTCATAAAAATTGACACTGTGAGCAGGACTATTTTTTGAGTAGGGGAGTACTGGGGATTCAACTCAGGTCCTTGTGCTTGCAAGGGTGGACTGTTGATCAAATAGAGACTATGTCATGGGAAATCAGGTCTTGAGAAGACAATATTTGGCAGATAAAATGTAAGAGCACAGTATATACCCAGTTGCATCAACTTTGAGCCAAATTTCTATTTCAGTTTTGTCTCTTGAATTCTGCAGTCTAATCAACACTTCTACTATATTGAAACAATATGATGATGAGATGCTTTCTGTAGAAACATGTTTGACTGATAGCAGTCATCTGGCTTTGGCAAACTAAAAATTCTGTATGTCATGATTATTAGAAAGCTTCTGAGTTATGTACTTTGATACCTTAGTTATATGGTCTCAGTTTACATTTGGAATATTTATAGAATTTATCCCTAAAATATTTTGGTAATTACCAGATAGGCAGCTTCTTAAAATAAGTAACAGATCAGCATAATGTTTCCCATTGAGGAGATGAAGAAACTGAGACAGTTTCGTGACTAGTCCAGCACGTCCTGGTGAGTCAGGGGGAGAATTAGGATTAAACTTCATTTTATATGTTCAGACCCGAGCACCTTGTGTAACTCTGATGCTAGATCTGTAGAGAAAAGAACATACTTAGTTTAATTATTTGCTAGAACAATAGAATGATGTGCACTTGTAAAACCTGGAGACTATATTTTTGGTCCATCTTGGGTGTATGGCTGCAGTCCCTCCCTGGGCTGGGCAAAGAAATGCTTGAGTGTAAGCTGAAGGCTTCATGATGGAGTGGAAAGAGCCAGAGGGCAGAGTTGGAAGAATGAGATTGCAGGAAAAGTTGTGTGACCTTGAAGTTGTCGCCTAACCTCTCAAGAATCTCAGGGTCTACTTGCAAAGTGTAAGGCCTGGAGCAGACATTCCCTGAAGAGCAAATTTCTGTGGCAGAATTCCTGGACTTTTATATTTGTATCTTGAAGGGTTTTTCATAGGTGTACCTTTATCCACCTAAAATTTGCATTCCTGCAAGTATTTATTATTTATTTATTTATTTTGGTATCCGGGATCCAACTCGGGTCCTTGTGCTTGCCAGGCAGGTGGTGGAACCACTGAGCTACATCCCTGGTCCACATATTTATTTTTAAGTGGCAATTTTTTGAGTAGGGGTGGTGTCGGTGAACCTGACTTGGCACATGGAAGTCTTCTTTCTGTCATCAGCTCTACTAAAGAGCACAGGATAGAATTGGGAAAGGAAGTTTGTCTGCAAGGAGCTGGGTGTACAGAGCAGGCATAAACTTGTACAGCAAGGCTCTCCCCATAACCCTGCCTCACATCTCCCCAGGGCTGGGGGTTGAACTCTAAGCCACCTCCTCCTACCCTGCAGTACTTTATTGATGGATAGAAGACATTTTGCACTGGGGGTGTTTGCTTGATTATTTTGCTAGCAGCTGTTGTATCCACCCCCATCCTTATGCATTTGGTCAGTCTGTCTGGGAAGGAGTCTGGAGGAATTTGCTTTTTCAGCTTCTTTCTCTCCTCCTACTCTTTTGCAAATGTGAGGAACCTGGCATCAGGCTCACTGAGATGCAGTGGTGGCTTCCTATTTCTCCATGGCTGCCCCTGCAGAAGGGAGCCTGCTGAAACTCACCAAGGGCAAAGCCTGGGGATTGGAAAAGCTTGGAAGGGTTTTCTCTGCAGAGGTCCAGGTTTATTTCTGAATATTACTGACCTGGCAGCCGGTTTCACATCCTGCAGAAACTCTCTAAGAGAATGTGTCAGCAGAACTGGCATTGCATGTCTAGACAAAGAATTGATATTAGCATCATCAGCCAGCATTCAATCTGTTAACTCTTGTGTAAGCATTGCTGTCTGCGCCCTAGGCATTTCTGAACTTTAATGAAAAGTTTAGCTCTAAGATTTAGACTTAGGTCTTTCAAGATATTCTTTTAAGAGAAGGACTCTTCAGCTATCTTCTCTCGAGATTAGAGATTTTATTGATAAATCTGTAAGGACTCATCTTTTTTCTTCTTCAGTTAAATGGCAGCTGTGTTGTGTCAACTTCATTTTATTACACATTCCAAGAAATATTTATTAAGACCCTGCTGGGAGCCATGCAGGACATTTTGCTGGACTCTGCTGATACATTGGGGAATGGAAGGCACGGCCTCCTGCAGTTTATAGCTTAATAGGCAAGACTGACCACAAACAAGAGTAACAGGATCTTTCTGTCTCAGTTTCGACTGAGGCATCAGAGAACAAAGCAGTAGGTGTTGAGTTCCTTGGCTTTCTAAATTGAGATGCCAGTTGACTACCTCTGGAGGACTGGCAGACAGGGCGCTTCAGAACTAGTTCTGCCTGTCTGAGTCCATCACCTCCCTCCAAGTCACTGACATGAAAGCTTAGTGTTCTTGAATGTTTGGGCACTGGTAGGGAGGACTTCCTGAAGAAAGTTGTCACTGCATTGTAGTCCATGTCATCACAGGGAGGGGAGGTATATCACCTTCATTCAAACCTAGAGAGAGCAGTCTTCTGGGGAACCACTCAGAGAGAGCAGTGTCCTGTGTTTCTTGAAATTTGGGAGTCATGGGGACTAATATCTTTGGCATCAAAGGCAATGGTGTGGTGGGGCAGCAGAGAAAAGAGGTTTGCATTGGGAGTGCCCACAGTTTCAGACGAGGCAGGACCTGGTGCTGAGGAAGGAGCAGACTGGGTCATCTCCAAAGCTGCTTGTCAGGGAGGAACACATGGAGGAGGGAGGTGACTGAAAAAGAGACAGGCCCTGGAATACAGTGGAAGAGTGGGAAGGGCAGTTTTGCAGGGGCCAGAAAGAGCAGGGCCAGCAAGGCAGCTATGGGTCATTCATGTGCCATGATGGGGTTGTGTCTCTGAAAACCCCAGGAAGAGCAGCCCTGGGAGGGTTGGTTGTCTGCCCATATGCAGAGGCACCAAGCCCAGATTACAACTGTATCTGACAAGTGAGACTTCCCTTCCCTGTCCACTGTCCCAAGCCCAAAGGGGTCTGAATCCACAGAAAAGATGGGGAGAGGTAGCGTGAGAGGAAAGCTGATAACAGCACCCTCTCGAGAAGCTTCCAAGCCTGGACTGGATCTGAGCTGGGAGAGAAAATGTAGGTTCACTTAGCTTTGGAGTTTGGAGATTAAAATCACCCAAGAAAAAGGACTAGTTGTTTATGAGCTAGAAGTGACTGTGACAGCTAAGGGATTTCTGGGGAATGTTGATCTAGAGACAGAAAAGAATATATAGTCGGGTGCAGGGGGGCCGAGGCCGCAGCGGAGGGGAGAGATGGTTTTCTGGTTGTGCCATACTGATCCTGCATCTATCACCAGCATAATATAATTACGACAGTCGGTAAATAACATATACATTCATAAAACTTTAAAAAACTCATAAAACTTTGCTCTTCGAGAACAATAGCGAGGAGCGGTAGTGATTGGGAGCCTATTTAGATAGTGTGATGCAGATGACGTCTCAGGAAACAATATTTAATAAAACGAATGAGCAGGAGCTAGTTGTGCTGAGGGACTGAGGAGGGTTAGGGGAAGGGCGCGTCTCCAGGGAACAGCATGTGCCAGACTCACGAGGCACACAGGCCGTACCCAATGGCTGCTTGCTTGGCTTCTGCCAAGGATATTTTCATTCTTTGTGCAGGGCACTGAGTGAAATGCTGTATCTTATAAACAGGATAAATGCCTCCTTCACTGCAGCATGAGATTTAATCTCTCAATGTTGGGGAAAAAAAATCACTTTGATAAAAGGTAAAATCTAAAGGCTATAAAAGACTAAGAAGCTTGTGTCTGTTGCCCCAGATAACATTCCCCTTCCTGAGTACTGCAGGGATTAGCGACCTCTCCAAGTGTGCTAATACCTTTCACAAGAGCTCCCAGGAAGGAGGGGGGGACAACTTCACTTGTCCTAGAGCTGGGATTATGTGTAAAGCTTAGAAAAGACTGCTTGTTGGAAGCTTGCCATTCAAAATAGAGGTACGACGTCAACCACCTTGTGGTGTCGGAAGAGGCAGATGCAGCTCCGTGGGTGGACACACTGATGGGAAAATGGCGTCCCTTCGCTGGCAGCAGTTTCCTCACTCAGGAAACAAAAAGAGCGAAAGATGAACTTGGGTCTGGGAGAGGCTGTGTAGAAATGTGGACTCTTTCATTACAGCTCATATCCTGGGCAGACAGTGACTCAGCCAGGCCCCGTGCAATTGGCACATTCCCAGGTCCCACTGGGTTTCCATGCGACACCCGGTGGTCATCAGGGCATCTCAGTACCAAGAGCAGTGCCCCGAGGCCTGTGGGCCCATTGGACACTGATGGGCAGTCCCTGCTTTCCAGGAACTCTTGTTGGGAGAGAAAACAGCGCATCCGGTTGTCACATATGCAGTGGCAACGCAAGGAGGTAAATAAAGGTAAACTGTGCCTAATTTGGGGGGTGGGTGGGTACTGGGGATTGAACTTGGGCCCTTGTGCTTGCAAGGCAGGCGGTGGAACCACTGAGCCAAACCCCCAGCCCACTGTGCCTAAATTAATAGAGATTTTCATGCCTGTAGCTTCCAATTTTCCCTGTTTGCTTTTCCAATAACATATCCTCCACAGAGAAACTGGCAAATACAGTGAAAAAAATCAGCTATTTTCCCCTTTAAAGAATACTTTGTAAATAGAGAAAGAAGGGACTTCTGTATATTGGGAGAAAGAGTTTGGCTTGACTTTGCTCTTTTCCCCCTTGTGGGGAGCAATAATTCATCCTTCTAGAATATACTTCCTTTGGAAAGGAGCTAATCTCCCAAAGACTCTCTGCTGTACAGAAAATACTCACTTGGACACTTAAAAATCCATTAAGAGATTTCAATTTTTTTTTTTTTTTTATTCTAAGACAGGGTCTCACTATGTAGTTGAGACTGACCTGGAACTCACTATGTAGCTCAGGCTGGACTCGAACTCACAGCGATCCTCATGTCTCAGCCTCCTGAGTGCTGGGATTACAGGCATGCTCCACCACACCCGGCCAAGAGATTTCAATTTTTTTTTTTTTTTTTTTTTTT
>NW_022900915.1:32535529-32547950 GCF_012274545.1 Fukomys damarensis | reverse complement strand
TTTTTTTTTTTTTTTTTTTTTTGGTACCAGGGATTGAACTCCAGTCCTTGCACTTGTGAGGCAGGTCGTGGGACAACTGAGCTAAACCCCTGACTTGACTGAGCTAAACCCCCAGCTCCAAATTTTTAAAAGAATTTTAAATCAGAATGGTTTGTGATTAGTTGGCCTAGCCAGCATCATATTTGAATATCAGACACTAACATAAGCTATTTGATAACTTCTTTTTTTGGGGATACTGGAGATTGAATTCAGGACCTTGCTCTTATAAGACAAGTGCAGTGCCACTGAGCTAAATCCCTGGCCCAATACTTCTTAATTTATAAATACAAACAAATAATTTGTCAAAAGTATCACAAATCAATCTTCAGATTGACGGCCCTGGGGTGTATGCTTTCCTTGGCCTCACATGACAGTGGGAAGCACTTGGACATTTGGGTCAACAAATGTATGTTAGAGTCCCAGCCTGTAACCTTCAGATGTGGTGTCTGGAGCCCTGCCCTGGGTTCCTGCTTTCAAGGGTCCCTCGGTCCCTCTCACGATACAGCCCTCCTCAGAGACAGAGACACCTGAAGATCAAGAACAACTCACCTGAAACTTCGGCCTCATGCTCTCAGGACTGAAAGTTCCTGCCCCAGCAGTTTCTGCGTGTGTGTTTTTAGCTGCCCGGGCCTAGGCCTGGTATCTGGGCTGTCCATTCTCATGGCACTGGAGAGGGGAGGAGCATCAGACTGGGCCGCCACCTGGGTCTCCAGAATGTCACGGGTGGCTCCCTCTCCTGTGACGCTGGGTCACACTGCTTGTGACTTGACTTTTCTGAAGTTCATTTTTCTTCTTTAATAAAATCGTCTAAGAATTCCTATCATACAGATTTCAAGGGCCTAATGAAATTATTCTGGCAATGTAATTATACTCATCCGAGTAAACACTAAGTAGCTACCACTGTCAATCTTGGCTAGTTTCTGCTAGACTGAAGATGTCTGTTTCAACCATCACAAAGCTGAAGTGTATTAACAATTATATTGCTAGAACTAGCAGTATTTTAGGTGTATCTGAAACTTTTAGGGTCAAGTGTTTTCAGAATTCAAAATTTTTTAGAAATCTGAAAAAATTTCTAAAACTTCCTGAATATTTCTTAATATATGCATAAACCTAAATTGCATTACACCTTGAATATTAGAGGCAAGTTTTAATATATTATTATTTGAGGTTATCAAATATATCTATCACTGTTTCCACAGCAAAACCTATTGAGTAAATACATATGACAAATAAAAACCATAAGTAGATTCATGCCAATTCTGGTCAATTTATTAAAAATAAGTTTTAAAATTTTATAACAATTTTAGATTTATAGAATAATTACAAAGATAATACAGACACTTTCCATATATTCTGTACAGTTTATCCTATTAACATCATATATTAATGATATTAATTTGTCACATATAATGAACCAATATTAATACATTAACTGAAGTCCATGCTTTATTCATATTTCTTAATTTTTCCTTAATTTTTTTTCTGTTGCAAGAGCTCACCAAGGACACCCGTTGTATTCAGTTATTATGACATCCACGGGCTCCCATTGGTTGTGACTTTGCAAACATTTCTTGTACTTGACAATCTTGGCAGTTTTAGGAGTACTTTTTAGATGTTTTGTAGACTACTCCTCAGTCGGCAGGTGTCTGGTGTTTTGTTTCTCAGGTTTGGATCAGGCTAAGTCTGGACTTTGATGGGTGGAAGACCACAGAGTTTCACTGATATCAAGGGAACATGGTACCAACCTGGTGTCACTGTGGATGATGACCTTGCCCATCTGGCTGTTCATCCTCTTCCTCCACTGTAAAGCTACCCCCTTTTCATTCTGCACACACGGAAGGAAGTCACTACTCAGGACTCACACTTGAGCAGTAGGGAGTTTTTCTCTACCTCTTGGAGGGCAGAACCCTGTTGTGAATCATCTGGAATTCTGCATGGGAGATTGGTGTTTTCTTTCCCCGTGGGCCAGGTTTGGGTGCCAGATGGATCAAGTATCTCTTTCTTTTTGGACAGAACCAGCACCATCTAAATTTACAGGGCTATATTCCTACATGTGTCCACCCACTGTTCCCCACTGATGACAGGAGACTCTGAGAGAACCGAGGGGCTGTTCCACAGAAGGCACCTGACGGGGGACTGGTAGGAAGGTGGACTCCTGTGCCCAGAGCCGGGATGGTTTTTACCCATCACATGGGGCTTGGCTGTACCTTACTGAACAAGCAGTGTGTTTGGCTGCTTTCACGTCTTCATAACAAAGTCATCCTGAAGGGAAATGCTGAAAGTAAGGCTATGAATGGTCAGATTAACAGAAAGCTTTTTTTTTAAATATAAATTTTCCATTTCATGTACTTATCAGGCCTTTAAAAACGAACCTTTTCCCAGAAACTCTTGAGTTCATTATTCAGGATGGGGAAGTGTAGTATAGATGGGAAGTTGTGGTTCTTGCTGCGTGAGGTCTTTTCCCATCCTACTCCCCAATATTCCCATGTCCCTTTGAGGGTCCCCTTCCCGCCCCACAATATGTGGCTGTATGTGCCACACATTGCAGGCTCCGTCTTCTTTCTACTCACCTCTTCTCTCCCTGTTTCCTCTCAGCTGTGTGAGATTCTTAAGATTCTCTGTTGTTCAGTCCCAGCCCTTCTGTGGTCTCTATATAACTTCTGCAGTTAGTTTCTGCCCGGAGGAGAGGTTATCTGTGCCCTAGAACTGTGTAGCTGGGCTTTTGTCAGGCAGGACTCTCCTGTAGGTAGAAAGGGTCTAAGGGGAGGGGTCTCCCAATGGCTTGACCTACAGGGAAAGTAAATCATTTTCCAATGTTTTGTATCATATTAGTCATGGAAGCCTCGCAGAATCAAACCCTAGACATCACAGGAATTACTGGCGTATTGCTTACACATCCTCAGGATTGACTTTCCGACTTGTGGAATTCCTTGCTTAAACCTCAAGAAGGCATTCATTTAATAGGGCCTAGTGTGACGTAACACTGATATGTGGCTGTCAAATTTACTGCCGAATTTACAGCCTATGTTATTGTGGACTCAAGGCTAACTCACAAGTCCTGGGAGGTGTCGGGATTGGTAATAATTGACTGGTGGACATGTACCTGTTGTGAAACTTTCCCTAGTTGAGTCTTCAGAGGAGCTCAGTAGAAAATTTCTCTTCTATAGATTCGATCGATTCCTCTCCAGATCTAATCATAGGCATCTCTTATATAAGATGAGTGATCATATCTCTTCTGCCTAATTTAGAGGAATAATGTGGATATTTAGAAAGTGGTGCAAACTTCTGAGGGGAAAAATGTTACATGTAATTTAGAGATGAATAGTCTTCAAATAACTCATTGAATATGAGCTCCAATTAGGGAGAAACAATTAAGCATGTTGGCATAGAAGAAATAAAATATTTTGAATCACCGTCTGATCTCGGTCATGTCAGTTTGTCAAAGTTCAAAAATTAAACATAGTGATGGACTAGATAAATAGGTTTATTATATGCCTTCGGGTTGTGCTACTTGATGAATTGGCTAGAGTTTCTTGGAGACTCTTTCAAAGTTGCCTTTGGAGGCAAAATCTTTCTAACTCAGTTTGTTCAGTGTCTTTGAACTACCTGCAAAGGAAGTTTTTTGGTGTTTTGTTTTGTTTTGTTTTTTGATTTTTTCAAATAGTCTCATTATGTAGTTCAGACTAGCTTCGAACTTACTATGTAGCCCAGGCTGGACTTGAACTCAGTGTGACCCTTCTGCCTCAGCCTCCTGAGTGCTGGGATTACAGGCGTGCATCACCATGCCCTGCTAAAACTTTTTTTTAAAAAATAAAACTTCCTTATCCATAAAAATTATTCAGCTGTTTATGTCTTATGATATACTTTATACATTTACTATTAAAATATATTATATATGATGTAAAACTGTTATAGAGTTTATTCGGAAATTTCTTCTATTTTACCCTGTAACAAATCTATTCCATCTTGAAATATTTTACAAGTAGTTAATTGTGATTTACATGCCTTAGGTTAAAGTTTTTTTTTTCCTGGATACTTTGTAAAACTGTTAAGGCCAAGCAATGCAAACAAACAAACAAACAAACGTCCCCACAAAAAATCCGTTTACCATAGATACGTTTTTTCACCATTTTTTTTTTTTTTTTTTTACCAGAAAGACCTGGAATTTTGGGGCTTCCCCACAAGCCTTTAACTTCCATGAGCTCTGGTGATCTGTATAGGAAGGGTTTGGACAGAATGATTTCTACAGTCTCTCTAGCTGTATAGTTTGGATATAGGATTTAATTTAACAAAGCTCCCGAAAGAATGTGCTCTGCATTTGACCACAGGTGTTATGGATTTGGAAAGTCCTCACTGTAAGAAACTCCTGCCGAAGAAAATCTTACTCACTGACTCTAAGGGCATCTGTCTGTAACACTGCTTTCCCTTCTGGTGTGAGGGAATCCAGCTGTAAAATGCCACACCCAAAGCATTGTGGCAGCAGGAGCTGGTTGCCCAGTTAGAATCATGAAGCTGTCAGCAGCAGCATTATTCACAAAGGGGACCTGCCAGCATTTGGCCTTCTCATTTTTCTTGGTTGCATTATGTTAAAAATCTTTATTTGATTTTCTGCAACTTTGTGTGTAGGCCATGGTATTTACAGAAGTAGATGTGTAAAAAAAAACCAAAAAACCCAAAATGTCACTTCCTGTAAACATACGGTAAGCTACTAATTGTGTTAAATGTTTTCTTTATTCATGCAGGTGGATTTAGGACATGACAGTAATAATAAGCATTTATGTAAAGAATAGATTTTGATCAAGGAAGTCTCCCACTGTTTCCATACATAATCTTTACTCTGTTGGTTTTCCCAGGGCAAAAATTGCACAAAAGAAATAAACCACAGCTCATGAAATGCAATATCAGTAAAAGAAAACACAACAAAAAATAAACACAAAATCAAACAAACCATAGCACAAAAGCTGGACCAACAATTCAAACTACATTTGAATAAGGTCCTACCACACCTAGAATTCACTCGTATGCAATCTGTATCCTGGAAAGACTTGTGACTAAGCAAAGAGGAGACTGTGAACAGAGTCAGTCACGGATTTCCAATTTCTAAGCACAGACTGATCCGAGAAGATCAGTACAGCAATTTTTATTCTAATGTCTCTCAGTGGAGCGTGTTTTATTTTAGTCATACAATTTCTGTCAGCAGTGGCCTCTGATTGCTTCTTCAGTGAGTGTGAATGCTAGGAGGATCCTTGTTTGACCAGTTTTTAATAAGAGCATCTCTGTGCCTCCCTCACCATCATTTATTTCATTTGCACCCTGTACCAGAGTTCTTTCCCCACAGAGATTATGTTTAAGGATAGGTTGTATCTGTAATGATATAATTAAAGTGTATATGGAGGGCCGTAATTACACAGGAAATGAAAAATCAAGAATCTTACACTTCTGTCCCATAGACTACTGTTCTCCCACAGTGGGCCCCCTCTTGTGGGAGTATTGTTATGATGATATTGGTAACAACTCCTTTGCTGTTTTGTCTAAAAGATGCTTACATTCGTCGTATAGAAAATGCTAATGTGCGATGTGTAGTAAACATTGACATCTAATACATGGACAGATGTAGATACTGTGGTGAAACAGACTGGAAAATTTCCCATGAAAAATTGATAAAATGTGTATTTATGAAAACAAATGTCAGCACTGCTCTGAGTGGATAGTCCTAGGCGACAAGAACATAAAATAAGTGCTAGTTGATTTTACTTTGTGCTATGGTTTTTGCATTAAAAGTTAGGTTAATTATCTTGATTAAATTATTGATGTCTAACATGACTTGGAGCAAGTTAAAACTTTGCATTTTATAACCCTCCATTTGCTCCATCCAGTTATTTTGGTTGCCAGGTGTGTGCAAACTGGAAAAAGGCAAAAATCCAGGGGCCAGCTGGAGACTGACTTAGATTTTCCTTTAAGCTAACAAAGAAATCTGAAATAGTGAAATTCCGCTGTGGGGAATAAAGTGTACTTTTCAAATGCTAATGTAATGCCCTCAGCATGTTCAAGGCTAAACAAGCAGGGAGGATAGATACAAACTGGTCAAGACATTTACATCTTTATTCTCTGCAGTCTGAGGACGTGAGTCAGCACCCTTTCCTTGGAAGCTTTCTTTCCCTCCTGCCCGGGGGTGTTAGAGTAGGCAGGACTGGCCTTGCTTGAGGGGACTGTAGGTAGCTTTCCTTCAAATGCTACCTTCTCCCTGATAATTTTAACAAGCAAAGCAATACTTAGTTTTATAAAGCAGAACAATGAAACGACGTATAAAGAAAAAGCTAATAACCTTCCTTTTGTTCTATTCTGCCTTTTACTGAATCCTTTCTCTTAGTCCTGCAAACACGTACAGGCATATATGTACATATGCAGATTTTTGTTGAGAGTGCCAGTTACTTTCTACTTTATATATTTTGCAACAATATAACCTTTTGTTAGGCCAGTACATAATGACACGCTTCACTTGTTTGTTTATCATACTTGTAGTTTAGTCAACTGTCACCTTTTTAAAAACTCATTTTTATGTGGAGAAATGTAAAAAATAGCACCACTTTATTGAGCTGTAACTTATATATCATGCAGTTGATCCTTTTGAAGTACAAAGTGTCCTTTAGTCACAGAGCTGCAGGCACTCTCACTGCGATTTTAGGACATTTTAACTGCTCCCAAAGAACCCTATTAGCAGGCACTCTATATCCGCACTCCTCAGCCCTAATAACCACTAAATTACTTTCTGTTTCTGTAGATACAGATGTTCTGGACATCTAATATAATCAGTCATCCAATATGTATCCTTTTTTTTTTGGTACCAGGGATTGAACTCGGGATCTTGTGCTTGGGAGGCAGGCGGCGGAACCACTGAGCTAAATCCTTGGTCCCTGTCCTCTTTTGACTGGCTTTATTCACTTGGCATAATGATTTCAAGCTTTCTGCATTTTATATGTATCAGTACTTTTCACTGCTTAATAACATGTCATTGAGTGAATCTACAACATTTAGTGCATTTATCACTTGATGGGCATTTGCTTTGTTTTCACTTTAGGGCTATTTTGAATAATACTGCTGAGAAAATTTGTGTGCAAGTTTTTTTGACATATGCTTTGAGTTCTCTTGGGTGTATGCCTAGGAATGGAATTGCTGGACTGTATGATAGCACAGTGTTTAATATTCTGAGGAACTACCCAGCTATTTTCCTTAGTGGCTACGCCAGTTTACTACTACCAACCAATATGTGAAGTAACTACTCACCATTCTCACCAGTAGTTGCTATTTCTTGTCATTTTATTTTATTTTAAAAATTATCTTTATTACATTTATTGGTACACTGTAGATATACAAAGCAGTTACATTCATCATTGGGATCTTGTACCTTTACCTGACATATCTTGGTTCTTATTTTTCCCAGTCCCCAGCCCTCCCTTCAGCCCCTCCACCCTTCCCTGTTTACAAAAACATTGTTTCCATGTTTTCCCTTTTCACATATTTTTTCTTTTCCCTTCTTAGCTTTCCCCTACCCCTCCCACTTCCTCTACTCTTTTAGACTTTTTCTTCCTGTTATAAAATATCAATTACACATTTTGATCCTTATTTACACTTTTAGTTTTTACACCAGAGAAACTATTCGGTATTTACACATTAATTTCACTTAAGAGTGTGGTTTTAATGTGCATCCACTTATCTATAAATCTCTCTAGTTTCTCCTTCTTTATGGTTGAGTAGTACTCCATTTTATTAAAAAAAAAACCACACATTTCTTTTATCCAGTCTCCAATTGACGGGCAATTGGGCTGTCAGTTTAATTTAGTTACAAATGGTTAGCTTGAAGTGTTATGTCACTGTGGTGTTGATTTGCATTTTCCCTCTTAGCATGACTCTATTGGGTATATTTTCTTTGTAGTAAGGTCCTTTGCTCTTTGTCCCTTGCCTGGTCTTTTTGTGGTATCTTTTATGACACAGAAAAGACCTTTATGCATTCTGGAGATAAGTTCCTCATTTGATATATGGTTTGGAAATACTTTTATCCTTTGGTGTGTTGTCTTTTTAAAAATATATTTATTTAATTAATTTCTTGTATTGGGAATTGAACCTTCACACTGAGCTACATCTACAGCCCACTTTATTTATTTTTTAATACCAAGATAGCGCCTTTCTAGGTTTCCCAAGCAAAACTCAAACTTGCAATCCTCCTACCTCAGCCTCAAAAATGCTGGGATTACTGTATTTTTATTTCCTTAATAGTTACCTGGAACTTCAAAATTTTGAAAATTTTAGGAAGAGCAATATTGTGCTTTTGGTGTTACACATAAGAAATCATTGCCTAAAGTCATTATTTCTTCCTTTGTTTTCTTCTAAGAGTTATATAGATTTAGCTTTTATATTTAGACTGGAGGTCTATTTTGAGTTAATTTTGTACATGATGTGAGGCAGGGTGTCCAACTCCGTTTTTTTTTTTTGCTTTTTAACACTGCTCAGTTGTAAAAATTCTTCACTTCTTATCCCAGAACTGCTTGTTGAAAAGTGTTTTCTCACTGAACTGTCCTAGCAGCCTTGTCAAAAATTAATTTACCATGATTTCAGTGGTTTATTTATGATTTCTCAATTCAATTCTGTTAATCTATGGGGATGCTCAATTACTGTAACCTTATCAGTTTTGAAAATATGAAATATGAATCTTTTTACTTTGTTCTTCTCTAACAAGATTATTTTGGCTGATCTTGCATTCCCATATTATTAGAGGATTGTGGTGGATTAACTAGTGGTCAACCTGGAATGCCCTCCTGAACCAAGTCAGTGTGGCTCTGGGTGTGGAAAACCCACCTGAAGACTGCTGCCAACAGAATAAAAAGAAAAGTGGAGGGGAAGATCCTTTGTTGTTGATTTTCTTGGAGAAGATCGCACTGGCTGGCTTTCCTCATGTGAACTTGGCTGTTTTCATCGGAGGAGCTCAGGTTTCTCTGTTGCTGGGAAGGCCTGCTGTTCTCAGTGGAGGAGCCCTGATCTTCACCTCGAGCATGGCTTCCTGGCTCCAGTGTGGATCCATCAGCCTGTGGCACAAGCCCTTCACCCTGCCGGTTCAGGCTTTCTGGCTTCCACCACGGCCTTTGGGCCTTCCCTTGAAGATGCTCAGTGTGGAGAAGCATGAGATCTTGCTGTGGGTGCCAGGCCTCTGACTGGACTCGTGGAGGACATTGCCCTGGGCGCTAGGCCTTCAGCTGGACTTGTGCGGGGCACTGCTGTGGGATCCGGGCCTCGGCTGGACCCTTTGGGTCTCTGTTTTGTGGAGAGATTTTTCACACTCTTCTGCATTTGACTTTTTTGGGTGGATATTATAAAGTAGTCCTATAAACTATGTGTCCTGTATTAAACCCATTCCCTGACTACAAGAATCAACTTGTCAATTTCTACCAAAATGTAGCTGAGGCTTTTTTAATAGGGATTGCATTGAATGTGTAGATTAACTTGAGAAAAATTATTGCCCTAACCATATTGTTTTCTAATTTATGAGCATAGGATGTCTTTTTTCCATTTATTTATTTCTTTAGTTTTCAGCTTATGATGAGTTTATCAGGGTGTGACTACACTGTAAATTGAGGAATATCTGTATAGTAATATAATTGATTTTTGAGTATTTATTTTTTTCGGGGGGTACCAGAGATTGAACTCGAGTCCTTGTGCTAGCACGGCAGGCAGCAGATGTGTATTAATCTAGTACATTGCAAACTTACCAAACTCATTTATAAGTTCAAAAGTTTTCTTGTGGACACCTTTGGATTTCCTATATACAGTACATGTTATTAGAAAATAAAAGATACTTGTATTTCTTTTCCAAGATGGATAACTTTTTCTTTCTCCATTAATTCCCTTGGCTAGAACCTATAGTACAATTCTGTATAGAAGTGACAAGATCCAATTTCTTTGTCTTGTTCCCTTTCTTGGTGTAAAGCATACAGTTTTACATCATAAATTATAACTTTAGCTATAATATTCCACTGGTGCCCTTTGTCACACTGAGGAAGTATTTTTTATTACTATTTTGTTGAGTGTTTTTCTTAATTCTAATAACATGTTGTAATATATTGCTTGATTTTCATGC
Source organism: Fukomys damarensis (assembly GCF_012274545.1). Taxonomy (NCBI): domain Eukaryota; kingdom Metazoa; phylum Chordata; class Mammalia; order Rodentia; family Bathyergidae; genus Fukomys; species Fukomys damarensis. The sequence continues at coordinate 32,537,782 of NW_022900915.1, read as the reverse complement.
ATTAAATCAACTTCTATTCTTGAGACAGTTGATCATATTGTATAGTACATTTAAATATATTCTTTTGATATTATTTACTGGTATTTCTTAAGATTTTTTTACATATCTACTGATAAGGACTATTGTTCTATAGCTTAAATTCTTTATTTTTATCTGGTTTTGTTATGAGTATAGCTTCTTATAGTGTATTAGAAAAAAATTTTTGAGGGGGAAATGTCATAAAGTTTTGGATTTAATTCTTCCATTGTTTAATAAAATTCATTAGTGAAGCCGTCTAGTCCTAGGCTTTTCTTTGGGAGTAGCTTTAAAATTACTAATTCAACCTCTTTCCTTCTAGTTTTTTTCTTTAGTTTTCAATTTTTCTTGAGTCAGTGTAGGTAGTTTGTCTCTTTTTATCTAAGTCATTTTATTCATTGGCATCCAAGTGTTGTCTTTTCATAATAATTTTTATTTCTAGATATTTCATAATGATATCTATTCATGATTGTTATAATTTGCATCTTTTTAAAATCAATCTAGGGCTACACAGTGAGTTCTAGAGCAATCTGAACTACATAGTGAGACCCTGTCTCAAAAAACAAAAGATAAAATCAATCTAGCTACAGTTTTGTCTATTTTGCTAACTTATAAAGAACCAACTTCTGATTTCTTTGAGCTTCTTTATTGTTATTCTATTCTAGTCACTAATTATTGATGAACATTCATGCTGTTTCTAATCTTTTGCTACTAGAATCTAAATCATAATATCCTTGCTTGTAAATTTTATGTTCTGATACTTTTCAAATTCTGCATTACACATCATGAAGTGGGATTGTTGTAAATTTTTTATTTTAATATATTACTGTCTTATTTAGTGATGTTCCTGGCAATATAAAAAATACTCTTTTTAGTAATTCACTTTGACCATCTGGCCATTGGTCCTGAAGGTCAATCAGCTATTAAGAGTCACCTTGGAAACATATTTAGTCCTGAAGTTGGGGTCATAATATTTATGATCCATTTTTGTATTTGTTTTTATTTACTATACAATCTTAGATAAATTATTTAATTTTGTAGTCCTCATTTTCTTTTTCAAGATTATTATGAGGGTCAGATATAATATCAATGGCAGGAACTCTATGTAAAGTCTCTTAGAAGCCAAAACTGAATTTGAATTCCAGCTCTGCTGCTGATAAACTGCTCAACTGTGGGAAAACTACTTAATATTTCTGTTTCATCATCTGCAAAATGGGCACGATGGCATTACTTTAACTCATAGGATTGTCATAAGGATGAATGAATTAATATATTTAGTACATAAAAAAGACAAGTGCCTGACTCAAAGAATAAGCATTTAAAAATATTAGCTATAAGGTATATGTTTCTCATCGTCTCTTGCACTCTCTGTCTCACATGCTTGTATGTGGGAAGAAATTTATTCAATTGAGAAAATTTATTGAGCACGTTTATGTACAAAGTAAGTACAGATAGAAAAAATAAATAACAGTCTCTTTCTAACAGAAATATCTGAGAGATGAGACATGTTCAGTTATAAATGTAACAGAAAGTAGAAAATGTCAACTGCTATAAAGGGACCGACTTGAGTCTTTCTTTTAGGTTTAAAATGAAGTGATATTCTAGGCACAGTTTCATTTGGTTCTAGTCTGCATAATTGGACTGGCTAGCCCGTTTTGTAGGAGGTTCAGAAACAGTGGAACCTAGGAGGAGTAAGATTTTTCTGGAGGAGGCATTGGAAGGTAAGGTCAGGAAGATGGTTGACTGGTTGTTGAAATGAGATTGTAAATATTTATTAAGTCTCCACTTTTTGCTGGGCTATGTGGATACAAAGGAGAACAGGACAGACCTGGTCTTGGCCTTCCTCCAGCCTGGAATTTGTGTTAATGGGGAGCCATCATAGTGAGGATGTGAAAGAGAATATGGAGAGGGAATGAGATAACGAAGAAAAGGTAGCTTTAGCTGATTACAATCATGTCTTAGTTTGGTTTAAAGTACACACAAATGCCATACTCTGGGTCTAAGTTTTCTTTCTCCTCTCTCTCTTATTAGACTGAGTGTCTGAGTAACATAGAAGTACTAGCGATTGTCCATGCAGGGAAATTCCAGAATGACTCAGATCTTGGAATGGAGAGGGTGAAGGAAGGGCAAGGGTGATTAGTAGGCAGCCTTGGGATCGGACATGAAGAATAGAAATTCTGGGAAGAGGTGGTTCTCATTCATGGTTCTTTGTGAAGAGGCTGCTGTTTATATATATAT
>NW_022900915.1:32507114-32535479 GCF_012274545.1 Fukomys damarensis | reverse complement strand
GTAGTAGCTGAGAGGAAGTGAGGGCTCTGGTAGGGACCTGACAAGTGGGTGATGGAAGGGGAAAATGCAATAGAGGGATCTGACAACTCAGCAGACTCCTTCCTCTTTTTTCCTATAGCTGAAGTAAAGAGAAGTCAGTGCCTTGGGCTGCTGCTAAGAAAAGACCGATGGAATGGAGATGGGATGGGCGGGACCCGGAGCACAGCTGAGCTTTGAGGTACTATCATGGGGAGGGCATTTGTGTGCAGAAAGGAGGAGGATGCCCAGGACTGAACCACCCCTGAACGATAAGGTCCTCATGGAAAGGGATTAAGAACACTGAGCAGTTTCGCAATGTAAGAATCAACTGCATTTACTGTTTTTACTCATGTTTAAGTCTACTCATTCATCTTTTCCTCTCCCCTTCTACCTTTTTTTCTTTTTACAGTGCTGATGAGAGGATTTGATTTCTTTTTCCCTCAATAGATAACTATCTAGTGTGCGGGTAAAAGAAACAGTACACATATAGGTACATAAATATATTACAGGTCATGCATACCTGTAATCCCAGCACTCTGGGAGGCACAGGTTCAAGCCCTGCCTGGGCAACTATTAAGTTGCCCTGTCTCAAAAGAAAAAAAAAAGTATCCAGGGATTTAGCTCAATGCAAGGTTCCTGGGTTGAATCCTTAGTATTCCCGCAAATCTCTCTCTCTCTCTGTCTCTCTCTCTCTGTCTCTCTGTCTCTCTCTCTCTCTGTCTCTCTCTCTCTCTCTCTCATATATCTGTATATATATATTTATGATTAAAGTCTATACATCATACAACTCACAAATGATAAAATTACAACTTTCTTTACTATACATTTCTTAAAGCAAATTGATTCTCATAGACTACTTTTATTGACTTTTGCCAAGCTCCTATATATTCCTAAGCAACCTGTGCTGGCAAATGATGAAAAGCATAGTTCTGACACGAATAACAGGTGTATTTTTATTTATGTTAGCAAATAAAATGAAAGTGAATTGATAAAGACATTTGTCCGAATTTTACCCATTTATCAATGATGTGAATGACTTCTTTGCTGAATCAGACAATAATGTTTGACATTAGAAGAACAAGTCCTGAAGTTTTCAGAAAGCTACAGATACACTTTTGTTTAATCTAGGTAATTAACATGTTTTCATTTTTGCTATTAATATTTGCACATCATCACTGTCTTAAGTAGAGACAATTGGCAAAAGTATAAATCAAGACCTGATTGTTAGCTTTTATAAATATCTGTGGTGTAGATGCTTCTACCACAATGCCACTGAATATTTACTTGGGAAGCTGGGGGAAGAAATACACCATATCCTAGTATTTTTCCTCATTCAGTCACAATAAATATAAATAACCTCAGGTGAATAAATTACACTAAATATAAATAACATCAGAAGAATATATAACAGTAAATGTAAAATAATTGAGAAGTGAAGAGATTTGCACATGTATTACCATTATTTTAATATTTTTGAGGACTTATCTTGGATCTTCAGGTAATACAATTATAAGCTTATATAATTTAATTTTTACTAGTGCTAATATTTAACAAATGGTTTGCAGAAATTTCCCCCAATTTTTTCTCTTTTGGTACCAGGGATTGAACTCAGGACCCTGTACTTGCAAGGCAGGTGCAGCACCACTGAGCTAAATCCCTGGCTCCAAAATTCCCTCAAATTGAAGAAGTTATCTCTCCTAGGCTAGAATGAGCTGGCTTTGGGAAACCAGTGCATCTGTCCACCCCCAAAAGAGTATGTATCCTTGGGGTCATGTCGTTTATTTACTTTTCCAGTACTGAGGTCAGCACACGGGCTTTTCACTCTGAGCTACACCCCAGTTTTTAATTTTTATTCTGAGACAGGCTCTTGCTAAAATTGCCCTGGTTGGGCTTGAATTTGCGGTCCTCTTGCCTTGGCCTCCTGGAGTGCTGGGATTATATGCATGCACTACCACGAGGTTTCAGGTCATGTCTTGACTTCTTTGTCCTAGGGTACCCCTCTGTGTCTGACAGGCCTTCCAGGGGACACCAAAAACTTGATTTGTTTAAGCTCTCCATACAGATATTTATTCTTAGGAAGAAAACTTACCAGTTGTGATTGTATTAACACTCCAATTCATAATCATTTTTATTTTGGGAAAGTTTAGAGAAGACTGGCTATCAAATATTTAAATACAGTGACTTAATTGAAGAATAACATTATCAAACAGAGTTAATTTGAATAATGTGTAGAGGAAGCTGTATCATACAAAAATCAAGCATCATGAATGCCAATTTCTAAGAGTTTGATAGACATAATTATAGGCATTTTACAAGTAGTCTAGACCACTGAGATTATTGAATATAACATTATAGATTACCCAGTAGTGATCCCAAATGCATACAGTGTGCACATGGTAATGTGCAATTGCAATAATAAAGCAGTTTGTTTAAAGTGTGAGTAACTTTCCACAGAAAGAAGACCAACTGCTGCTTTGAATGTTGGGTGTATGTGGAAAAATTCCAGGCTAAGAAAGAAATGGTCTTTGTATATGTCTTAAATGTTGAAGAATAAATTAAAGAACAGAGTGAACAATGATTCTTGGATCTACTAATCAGTGTTTTGAGCTGCAAACAGCAGATCCCTCCCTAGTTAGTTTAAACAGAGAAAGAATGTTTTGGATGATACTGTGTAGTGTACAGATTCTTTGTGGAGTCAGGACATCAGGCCTCGAGGCCTTGCATCTGGGAATAATGCTTACATAGCACTACTGATTTTGTGTCATTGTGATTTTTGCTTCAGTGAAAATCCCACTGCCACTACTTTTGGACACAGACACCATAATTTCCTCTGCTGAATCCAACCTATGAATGCCAGGATTTTGATCATAGCTGCTTGCAAATTCTGGGCACAAATGCCACTGTGCTGGCCGGAAGGTGACTTTTAGGTGGTTTCTGCTTCTGAGTGTACTATATTTTCTTTGAGATCCTCAATACATTGTTTTTTGGTACTGGGGATTGAACTCAGGACCTTCCCCTTGTGAGGCAGGTGTGGTGCCACTGAGCTAAATCCCTGGTTCTGTACTATATCTTCTTAAGAATCCAAGTTGCATATCAGGTTTTCTTACTAACAGATCTCATAGCCTACCTGTGACACAGACAATAAGAAGTTATTTAAAAGATTCCAGATGACCACAAAGAGTGACAAAGATCTGTACCAGAATAGAAAGAGTATGTTAAACGGGATATAATGCCACATGTGAAGGACTAAGAATTCTTTGCTGTAGTCCTCATGAATATCAAAGTTTTTCATACTATGACATATTACACAATAGTTTGTTAAAATAAAAAATGGCACCAGACTAAATGTAGCTGGGAGGAATTTAATTGGAACTGAAAAGTGTATCATTTGAATAGATAATATTGTACGTACATTGAGGGAGCATTAAATGGTAATGCCAAAAGTTCTAAAAAGGCATGTCTAGAACAGATAGTTATGTGAGAGCATTTAGAGGGTGCTTGTGACTATTTTGTGTATATGATAGTAGTTTGTCATTATTATTATTATTTTTTTTTCAGTCTCGGGGATCGAACTCAGGACCCTGAGCTTACGTGGCAGGCACAATGCCACACAGCTTAAATCCCCAGCCCCAGTAGTTTGTTTTGTATGGAGGCTTTTGTAAATGAAAACTATTTTATGTAAGTCATTATTTTGAGCATCAAAAGTTGTGTTAGTTATTGGAGTATTATTTTCATTATTTTATTAGGTTCAGAATCTAAATCACAGAGAGATTAAATTATTTTTAGTCACATACCTGCTAATTGACACATGGGTTTTGAAATCAGCTTTTTTACTTTAAATTTTATAAAAATATAGTAGTCTCTATGCGAATCTTAAGAAAGTTCCAAAGGCTGTACAGAAAGATTCAGCTATGTAGGAGCCTCTTTGGGCTGCCCAAACTGAGTGTCTGGTCCTGTTTCCTCAAGGGAATTTCAATTCTGATTTTTCTGGGAATATAATCCTCCAGGACAAGTCATTGCTACAAAGGCTGTCGTTCAGTTTGCACAATCAGCCAGTGAGACGATCAATCCATAGATACTTATGCGTTGAGGACAGGGTGGCCCGCAGTGTGCTGAAGTCGTCTCCTCCTCCTCCCTGAACCCTAACCAATTGCTCTTCCTCTTGCTTATGAGGAGATGGCAAGCCTACTACTAGTAGGATTATAGAGGCTCAGTGTTCAACTATAACTTTAGTTTTCCTGGTTGCCTGGTCTATTTGGAGTTAATAGTGTAGTACTGGGACATTGATGGGGTGCGTCCTGACTTATTTTAGAGGTAGGACAGTTTATTCTCTCTCTTCCTCTCAGTTCTGGTTCACTCATGCTTTGCAATCTTGTGGATCTTCTCTGCTATTTTTTTTTTTTTTGGTACCAAGGATCAAACTCAGGACCTTGCGCTTGCAAGGCAGGCAGCAGAACCACTGAGCTAAATTCCCAGCCCCGATCTTCTCTGTTCTTACTAATCAAAATAAAATGGTTTCCATGATAGGGTTGCCATAAAACAGATAGGATCTGACTATGTACAGTCCCTGTGGTTGGTTCCCCAAAGGAGGGCTATGAAATTCTAACATGTTATTAAAGTATGTATTCAAATATTTTACTTTCAATTTTTAAGGAATGTAAAAGCTCTGCACCTCAGTTAGTCCTTTTTTATTCATTTCAGATTTAACTAGTCAAAATGATAGCAATGGTCTCTGACCAAATATAGAGGCAGCAATATGTTTTGATTAGATTTTCCAATATATATGAAAAAAACCTTAGCTTTATGTATTTTAATGTGTCAAATTGTAGGAAAAGCAGCATAAGAATTTAATGTACATGACACAGATTTTACTTGCCTTTACTTTTGGTACCTTAACAGTAAGCAATATTCTGAAAATATAGTATGAACTAATTATAAAAGAGGACACCTTAACCGGGTGTGGTGACGCATGCCTGTAATCCCAGCACTCAGGAGGCTGAGGCAGGAGGATCACTGTGAGTTCGAGACCAACCTGGGCTACATAGTGAGTTCCAGGTCAGTCTCAACTACATAGTGAGACCCTGTCTAAAAATAAACCAAAAAAAAAGAGGACACAATTTAATTTGGTCAGCACAATATACTATCAGGTCTCTTCAGTTGATGAAAAAGCCTTTGTACCTGTAATTTTTTTGACTTGTAACAATTGTACATATTAATGGGGTACACTTTTTTTTGTAGTACCGGAGATTAAAACTGGGCCTTATGCTGATGACAGCCTCGTCTCTGGATGTGTGTATGTATGCATTTATTAGGCGACAGGGTCTTGTTAAATTACTAAGTTGTCCAGGCTGGACTGAAACTTGTGATCTCCTGCCTCAGCTTCCCAGAGAGCTAGGATTACGGGCATGTAACCCCATGTCTGATTTCATATAATGTTTTGATACATGTATACATTGTGTCATTTATCTTCTCAAATATTTACTGTTTCTTTGTGTTGAAAACATGCAAAATCTTTTCTTCCAGCTTTTTGAGATATGCAGTACCTTATCATTACCAAGTCACCCCACTGTGCACATCAGAAATTTGAACTCATGTCTAAGTAGAACTTAGGACTTACTGACCAACCTTTCTTCATTCCTTCCCCTCTCTCACTCGTAAGCACTGCTCTAGTCTCAGTTTCTAAGCGCATGTGATTTTTTTTTTTAAGCTACGGTGTTGCAGTTCTGGGCAATCAGTACTACTGCTAGTGCTCTGGTGCCCAAGGTAGAGATTTGTTTTAGTGTTGAGGCTGTTTGTTTCACATCCCTTAAAAAAAATATACTGAGCATCCATGGAATGCCAAGGACTCAGGGGAAATTGAGACAAGGCTCCTGCTCCTAGAGAAATTCATTTAGTGGAGGAAAACTGAAAATAGACTGAAGAACACAGAGATGTTTAAGGCAATTTCAAAGATAGGGAATTAAGGTGGTAAGTAGGTTAATGGGGTAAAAATTGAATGGGATTTTTTTTTTTTTATGTGAGGTTGGTTAGTAATGTGATAACCTCTCTGAGAGGGTGATGTTGTTTCTGGTGTTCTTGTTGACTGACAAGATGCATTGATCTGTGGAAGAATCCGTTAGCATTTCACATGGATGCTGTGCTTTGTTTTGCTTTGGTTTTTGGTACTAGGACCCTTGTACTTGCAAGGGAGGCAGCAGAACCACTGAGCTAATTCCCTGGCCCCGCTGTGCTTTGTTTTGTTAGGCTGTTTAGGCTGGGGTGATATTTCCACTTAGTAACAAGAGTTCAGAGATATGCTAGTTTTCTAACTCTGTTGTGGCTCTCCTGATTATATCTTGGTTATTTTTTCTTAGTTGTTCGTATACCAATACTAAGAGGATGGAGTTAATTCCCTCATGAATGACTTGAAACCCCAACACTGTTGCATAATTTCACAAATATCACTCAGCCTCCAGTAATGTCCCTGCTTCACAGCATGAGAGTGCTATTGGTAAGTGCTACCATAGCGGACATCATGGAGAGCTACGAGCCCCCTGTAGTACTGTTTTGGAGGCCAAGTCACAATTTCTAAAATAAGAGATTTCTGAACTTGGATCTGGTAGACAAGGAGTAGTTTCCTAGGTAATGTAGCAGGCAGGAGTTGAGGGGAGCAAAGAGAGGCTTCTACATAGAAGAACACACGCAAATAACTCCAGGGAGAGAGAACATGGTATATTTGGGGAACCACAAATAGTCTGGTCAAAATAAATAGTGAAAGAAGTAAACTGATGACAGAGAGGAAATCCTAGATTCATAAGCAGGGGACAATTACAGAGAACATGGTAAACCTTATTAAAGACTAGGCTGCTGAAAAGGATAACATTCATTCACTCGACACATTTTTATTAGGTGTCTTATGTACCAGGTACTCTTTTAGGTGTTGGGAACACATCCATGGACAAACAGAAGTCCCTGCCCTCCTTCCGTCTACATTCCAGATGGAAAGCATTCTTAATAAATGTAAGAATGGTTAGTCAAGTAAGTTGCCAAGATTTTGAAGATTTTTGAGCTTGATGCAATATGGAAGCAATTTTTCAACTGGGAACACCCTAGATGTCACAAGTTAACACCGAAGGAAAAGGATAGATTGATAGATAGATAGATGATAGATATGAATTTAATAACTGCATTTGAGATTTTGACATCTTTTCACTTTTCTAGTGAAACTAAGTTACTATTTCTTAGGCACAAGAGCTGGATCTTGCTTCCTCCTGAGGCTTTTCTTCTAATCAGGACTGCTATATACCCTACAGAGCATGGGTTTTCAATAGTGAGTGTGAAATAGAAAAGCAATAGATGAACTGGTGGCAAGAGTGCTATTAAATTGTTTGGAGTGCAATGAAATTATATCTTCTTGAAGAGATTGTTTAATAATGTGCCTTCAAGCTTAGGGTTGCAGCAACTACACTTTGCCATAAAACTTTTTGGAAATTACAGTAAAGTTGGTGGAATATCCTATTATAATACTTAGGAATTCAAGAAGCTTTTCATTTCCCAATATATTTGCCTGTTAGTTATTTAGAGTTGGCCATATATATGAGTTGAATCTTGAAAGTGCAATTTTGTGGTCAAGTAAATTTATTATTATTATTGCAAAAGATATAATTACACTTAGTTTATTGTTGTTACTGTTTTTTAACCTAATCTGCACTTCATCAGCCTGGCAGATTTCACTGAAGCACCAATAGATTGTTCTAAAGATAAGTTCCAAATTACCAGCAACTTTTTGTTTTGGGAAAGAAGAAAAGAATCCAGTTTTAAGCTCCTGTCTCTTTAATACAAAACTCGAGGTGGTGAACTACGTGATACTTTTGATCATATGTTGGAACTGCAGTAAGTCCCTGAAATACAAGGGAATACTGCGCTTTGGCTTTTGTGTAGAATGCTCACACGAGGGCTCCCAGGAACCAGCCCAGAAGCAAATTGCTGCTGATAGGAACTGACAGCATGAATTACTGCATTCTCAGAGCCTCTGCCAGGACCAGCCTGTGTGATCTCACTTTTGCTCATCTGGAAAGCCGAATTTGTTCATGAGTTGGAGTGAACCTCCCGAGTTCAGGGAGTGCAGAGTCTCTCTGCAGTTGTTTGAAAATAGCCAGCACCTTTGAAATGAATCACTGGGGCATCTCATGTGCTCATACTTATGAAGCCAGGGTTTTCTTTGATGAGTTTCTGATCCTAAGCATGTAAAATCCTTTAGAAAAAGGAGAAATTGACTCATCTGTTTATTTATCATCCGAAAACCAGGATGTCACTGAGTGCTGAGGACAATATCAACTTCTCCTCGGCAAGCGGAACTGCTTCTGGGCCTGCCCCTTGCTCTGGCCCCTTCCTGAAAGGTTAACTTTCAGAAAACTTCCTTTCATTTGGAACGCATAAGAAGATTGAAAGAACTATACTCTTCATGAGAAACGCTCACTGAAGTAAAGTATACACGGCGGGAAATGCTGTAGAAAGAATCTGTATTTGTATATACCAACACAACCAAGATTACTAAAATATAGCTCAATTATGAGAAAAGCTCATCCTCAAAATATATGCTTGGAAAGAGAACCAGAAGCTTTAAATATTCACCCAAGAGATGATATCATAAATCCAATATCCACAACCCAAGATTAGTCTTGAAATTTCTTTCATGATTGTCTATTCTGAAACTCACCTAAATAGTACCAAAATTGCAGAAAACTCTTCATGATCTAATGCCTTTGCCCATCTTTAGCAATATAATCTACTGCTTCTGGGAAAGCACAGACATCCAAGGTCTTGAACTCTGTTCTTGGCAGGTAGAACCTTTCCAGGTCACTTTGAAGATATATTTATTTTTAATTTCTAAGTCTACACGTGTTTTCTGTTAATAAATTGGAATCTTAAGCATGATTTTTATTCAACTCTTTACTTCTTCATTTTAGAAACAACGGTCTCTTTGAAAATGGAACCTATTTGAGTAGAAGGAAAATAGCCTTTCTTTGTCTGGTCTGTTTTGCTTTCTCTGGAAGAGGTGCTGGACTGCAGCCCTTGCAGGGCATTTCTTCCAAGTTAGCACTGCTCTAATGGTAGCTATGAGAGAGTGAATGGAAACATGGGAAAGCTTTGTTTCCTGGGGAGCATGGGCTGATGGAGGACACTCTGGAGGGATGGGTGGCTATTGGATTGGAGAGACCTTCCTGTAAGGGGAAAGTCGAGGTGGACCTGGAAAATCCCAGCAAGAGGTGGTGCAGTAATGAATTCCATGTGGTAATGGAGACACAGAGGAGTCAGCCCTTACCTCTCAACTGGCACGTTCCAGAGGCTACCTGCACCTCTTCCAATGTTCCTGATCTTTGGAGAATTCTGCCTTCTAGCTAGGCAGGAGAACAGAGAATACTGGAGTTGTCTCTTGATTCTTTTCTGTTCCTTGTGTACCATAGCCAATCAAGCAGCATGTCTTTTCAATTTTAATTTAAGTTTTCAAATGCCAGTGCATGTTTTTCATTTCAACACCAAGTCCACATATATCATCTTTTACAATGTGCTTCTTAACTTTCCTAGCCTTGTTTTCTGTAGTCTGATCTCTAAGGTACCCAGCTGATCATCTTCTTAAAAGGCTCCCTATTACCTCCAAAGAAAAAGAAATCTTAAACTCTTTTGAATGGATATTACCTTCAGTTGGTGTTTTTCTTCTTCCATCCCTGCTTCATCATAAGCTCTGTCTTGGATTTCCTCCCCTTCTTTTTCCTTCTGTGGGACAATTCCTACTTGTCTTTTCACATTTCAATGCAGTTATTACCTCCTCCTGGAAGACTTCCGCTGAGCCTGTTTCTGGCCCCATGACAAAATGTTCCCAAAAGATCTCATTGCTCATATGTCATACTCCTTGAGGGCAAACTCAATGTGCTTTCATTCTTCCAGCTCAGCATTAGCCATGTGCTTACTTAGCACATGGTTGGTGAATGAGTACGGGCAGTTAAGGGTTAATCAGAGAAAGCCACACAGAGAAGGTGGTGTGGAACTGACTCACACCTGAGGGAGAAATCAGCAAGACAGAGGGGTATTTAACAGGAAGAATAAGAGCATATGCAGAGAGAGACAGAGAGAGAGAAAACGCCATATGTGGAGAACTACAGGTACCTTGGAGCGGCTGGAGCATAAAAGGTGAGATGCAGAATTCTGTGGAGGGCCACGTTCAGGACTTCCATATTTCCTGTATCCTGCAACAAGATCCTTTCAAAAGTTGGAAAGGCTTCTTGATGCTGTTGGTGTAGTTAAGAATAAAGACATGCTGTGCATGCCTTGTAATCCCAGCTATCTGGGATGCTGAGGCTGAGGGATCTCAAGTTCGAGCCCAGCCTGGGCACTTTAGTGACTTAGCAAGTTCCTCTCTCAAAGGTGGGGGCATCCACCAATGTAGTTTAGCATGAAGGCTCTGAGTTCAACCCCCGGTGCCATGTTAACCCCTTTGACGCAAAAGTCAATTTTATTGTAAGATTTATACAAGAAATTGTAAGATTTATACAAGAATGTTCAGTCATAGTGGACTACAGAAGGGTGTGGTTAGGTGGTGGGATAGCGTTTGAAGCTATGAGGGGAATGTCTCTTTAACATGGTCACCACATCCCTGGGGTCCTATGTTGTACCTCTCCAGACAGAGCCCCAAGACACACTTTGAGAAGGTGAGGTGGGCACCAGAGGGCTCCTCTACTCCCATCCCTTTTTCCTCCGAGTCCTGATCTGCCATACTTCAGTAAGAATGTCCTGCAGAAACATTTACTGTGTGAGTTTTCTCTGCGGGTATTGACTGTTTTCTTTTTATTGCTTGAAAGTGACAAAGAAATAATAACATGTTACAACGAAGGAAGGGAAATTTGGAAAAATAAGAATAGAAGAGGAAGGACACATTTAAATAAATGTTTAGAAAGATGATTAAGACTGCTGAGATAGAGAATAGGGAAGTGGGAAGGGTAGGGGAAAGGAAACAAGGGAAAAGAAAAAGTATGAGAAAATGAAAAAATGGAAATAAAGTGTTTGTAAATAGGGAAGGGAGGAGGGGGTGAAGGGAGGGCAGGGGTAAGGAGAAAAAATGAGAACCAAGACCTGTCATGTAAAGATACGAGATCCCAATGATGAATGTAACTTTACTGTATACCTAAAATGTACCAATAAACTCAATGAGAAAAAAAAGAACGCTTAAAATATGCACCTTTTCAGGTAAAACAGGTCACTAGTGTAATGGAAAGAATTAATTACTGTAGTTGAGGAAAATTGTCCAAGGGTGATTTCTTCTTACAAACTGTTGATTCAGAAACAAGTAAACCAATTTTGGAGTGACTCAGACAGCAAACCGACCTCCTGACCTTGCTGGGGTCAGCTATTCCTCCTGCACCTCCAGATGAGCCCCAATGAAAGTCATCAATTTATTTAAAATAATTTTATATGCTCATTTATTTACCTATATAAAAGTTACTACTGAATACCTTTCTTTTTCTTTTTTCTTTGTGTTTGTGTTTAAGTTTTTTTGTTTGTTTTTTTTGAGACAGAGTCTTACTGTGTAGTCAAGACTGGCCTTACTATACAGCTGAGGCAGGCCTCATGTTTGTAGTGATCCTCCTGCCTTAAGCTCCCCAGTGCTGGGATTACAGGCATGCAACACCATACTCAGCTCTTTTTTTTTTTTTTTAATTTTATTGTAGATTTTAAAAACTCATCAGATAAAAAGGCATGGGATGTCTCTGAGAATATTCACACCAGAAAGTTCTTATATTTATAAAATCATCAAGTTTTTACTTCTCCATTTCCTGATAAAATCTCTTAAAATCTTCGTTTGGATTGAAAATTTCCAAATTATTTTAGGCCCTGATTCTATTTTACTAGAAGAGTACAAAATTTATGGATCAGGGTTTTCCTCCCTCCAGTGTCAGTACAAAAATTTTCCTTCTATGTGTGGCCAGGTCCTGGGGAGTTTCCATGTTCCGTGCCTCAAGGCCTGCTTTGTCCTTCTCCACCTCTTTCCTGGGCTGCTGTCTCTCTCTGAGGTGGACTTGGGACCCAGGGCAGCAAAAACTTTTGACCTTCCAAGGAGGTCAGCAAGCCGTGCAAACCACTGTGCTCTCTGCTCGCGTCACGTAGCTGTGACGTAGGCCCCTGTTCCTCAGGAGGAAGGAACGGTGACTCTGACTCAGTGGTCGAAACCAGTTCGGGAAGGACGTGGCTTCCTTAACTGTGGCTCATGCATCTTTGTTTTTATTTTTCTCAGTATTTGTTTTATGGATATGTCTTCATTAAGGGAGTAGGGGTAAATGTGATTTTAGGTTTTAATAGAACCTTATATGCAAATAACTGAAGAAATGGCCAAACTCATAATATTTCACTTGTAGTTAGTTGCAAAAAATGCAGATATTAAATAGACAAGCGAGAGGTGATTATACCATCACTTTTGTTGTTATATAAACATATCAAGGAAGATTAGAAGTGGAAGTTTCATTTGTTATTTTTTAGACAGTTAAAAGACTGCAGTAGCATCAGTTTTCAAAACACAGCGTTTCCCCCCCATATTTTAATAAAAGGGAGAAGGAAGAAAGCAAGAGCTAAGTTGACTTATTTATATGAATAACATTTAACTGAAGTCCTCATGATTTTTAACAAACCTTTTATAGTTTGAAGCCATCTTTAATTGCCTCAGTGAGGTTCGTAATATTAAACACATTAGTGTCCCTGTCTTTTTGCTCTTCCAGACGTGTACATCCATGTTTTAGGTGCTTGCACGCAGCACCTACTGGACTCTCCTTTCAGAATTCCCAAGGTGTCCCCGGGTTGGCCTGTTGGGTTGAGTGTGCCAGGTTCTGTTGAGAAGGCCTCTGGTGATTTGCACCATAGACTTTTGGCTGGTTGAGAAGTCTGTACCAGGGTTTGGAAGGACTAGAATAAGGCATTGGTTTCACTACAGCAACCTGTGCACAAGTTGGGGTAAAGAAGGGAGAAAAATAAATGTTCTACTCAGAACAGGCTTTGGCTATCACCTAGGATTTAATTACAGGTTGAGTGTAAAGGAGACCTGTAATCATGGAGCCTGCTTTGGGAAAAGATGGACCGATTTTAAGTGATGTGTAGGTAACATTTCGTTCTCTCCAAAGAATCATGTATGTCACATTTACCATATAAATATGGATACAGTACATGGTACACAAAGGTTGAGTAAATCCAGAATTCCAGTACAGTATAAATTCTGTAAGCCACCTACTATGACAAATGCCAAAGAATTGGTAAGCGAACACAGCACAGTCCAACATAACATAGCCTAGTTTAAAAATGCCCTTTCTCTGGATATATGATCCTAAGTAAAAGCAAGAGAGCACCTGCTTGTAAAATAACTCCTGCTTCTGCTTTGATGAAATAAAAATTATATATGGCTTGGTGAGTAGGTATTTGTAGTTTTTTTGGCCTCTTAAACAGAATAAGAATTATTATAAGTAATTCAATAATTTAGATAATGTAATAAAATAGCTTGAAAAGCAATACTTTTTGGTTTGCTGGCTTATATATTATGATCAAGTAGAAAAGATTTCAAGAAATAGAGAATCCTTAATAGCTATTTAGAATTTGTATCAGCTTCAATGATAATTCTGAATCTATTGCCAATAACAATATATGGTTAATCAATATTTTAAAAAATTATCCTTAATTTTTTTCCTTTAATTTTTTTTTTCGGCTTAGTATCCAGAAAAAAGAGCTTTGGGACTTGCACTGACAACTTGGTTTAAATCCTGGCTTTGTTCTTTGTGGTTGTGTAACCTTGGAAAATCACATTTATCCTCTTTTGGCCTGGTTTCTTCATTTGTAAAATGATAGGATTACAGTATATTGAATAATAGTTGAGGTCTTTTCCAATTTTAACATTCTCTGGCTCTTTAATCTTCTGGATTTGGGGGTAGAATATAGACACAGACATGAACATATATTGAAATATATTATTAAGAATACAAACAACCCAGACTTTTGGATTCATTTGGGGTTATGAATAAAGTCTGGTTTGCTTATACCGCTATATATACTTCAGTTGTCTGCTAGACTTATATTTTACCAATTCATCTTTTCCAAGCCAAATTTTGTATTTGTGGATAAATGAGGTGTTCATGGGGGAACTTAGCATTTAATCCCAGAAATTCAAGACCGTCACAAGGGAAGCAGTACTACAGATAACAACACTGAGATTTGTCTGCAGGCATCTTGATGCAAGGCCCAGGATCCCAACTCATTCTGACACCTCCTGCTTGCTCAGGCTCTTCTGATCCTTTCCTAGGTTGGAAGCACTTCCTTCCTTCCTTCCTTCCTTCCTTCCTTCCTTCCTTCCTTCCTTCCTTCCTTCCTTTTGCATTAAACACAGTGAAGGTACTCAGTAATTTTTGCTGAAGTAGTTAATTCAGTAACTGAAACAAATAACTTAAAAACAACTGCAAAGGGTCATGTTTCATCTTCTCAAGTCTTGATACAAGGTTGGTGGTTTGGGACATAATGACGACTGGGCTTGGTAGTTGCAGAATGGCTTCCCATGTGGTGTCCTGGCTCTATTAAGCTGCAGGAATCTTGGCAGGTGAGTCAAGCTGAGAACAGATTCTTGCTTGGAGTTCTGGGAAGGGCTTCTAATGCCTGTTTAGTTCCTCAAGGGACAACAGTCCCCTTTGCTAAGCGCAGCCAGTGAGCCACTCTCCCACCTGGGGCATCCACATTCTCCCACGGAGCCTGCATCACTCATTGTCATGGTGTCACTCACTGCTTTCTGCCTACGTAGCCCTAAGCCCTTAGCTTGTGTACAGAAGTTCTGGTACAAACACACACACACAGACACACACACACACACACACACACACACCCCAGTTAGTAGTAAAATAGCCTGTTTCCTATCCTCTTTGTAAACTTTGTTTCTCTCAGTTAAAATCTTTTTTAACATTTTAGTTTCTTCTATAAATATAGTAATGTATTTATTTATATTGCTATTAGTTGATAAACCAATTTTTTAATTACTAAAGTTTATTGGTGCCTTTTAGGTATACATAACGATCATGTTCATCATTAGGAATTTGTACCTATACATGATATATCTTGGTTCTTATTTTTTCCTATTCCGCTCCCTTCCTTCCAGCCCTCTACCCCTCCTTATTTACAAAAACTTTGTTTCTACTTTTTCCTTCTTTTCTTATTTTTTCCTTTCCCTTCCTTCCTTTCCCCCACCCCCCTCAATTTTCTTCTTATATTGCAATATCTATTATGTATTTTTGGTTCTCATTTACACTTTCAGTTTTTCACACACAAGCTTTACACTTGTGTCCAATTTATTTCACTTAAGGGTATGGTTTCAAGGTGTGTGTAGTTAGCTATAAATATCTCATTTATCTTTCTTTATGGCTGAATAGTACTCCATTGTATAAAAATTATATCTTTATCCATTCATCAGTGATACAATAATTTTAAATGATAATTTTTTGCTTTGAATGTTGTAGATTTTACTTATTGAAATGTTACTCAACTTTTGTTCCATTGATATTCCAAATGTTTGATATATTGCTAATTTTAATTTTTCTGCTTGCTGTTGTAACTTTCGCTATGTCTGGAGTAAATGTGTCCTATTTATTGTTCCTTCAATTTTATTTATTTATTTATTTATTTATTTATTTATTTATTTATTTATTTTTTGGTACTGAGGATTGAACTTGGGTCCTTGTGCTTTCAAGGCAGGCCACCAAACCACTGAGCTAAATTCCCGGCCCTGTTCCTTCAATTTTAGAATTATCTCTTGAACAAATCCTATGTAAGATGGCCGTAATGATTCCTGTATCAGTTCCCCTATTTTGCCTTTCTCTTGCCGCCTTTAATATCCATCAGTGATCCTTTTCTTTCACATTTAAATTTTGTCCTATAAATATAATCAAATTTTTAGAGATTCATTCTAAAGCTAAAGTTATTCCCCCATAAATTGTATAAATATTAATTAATGTGGATGCAAGTAAATTGCTAAATTATACTTTTGTTTTCCATGGTTCAATGTTATGACTGTGCTTACTCAGAAGATAATTTTTTTTAAATATTTGAAGCCAAGTAGATTGTCTTTTATTACACTTATTTAAAAGCATGCCATGTTTCGATTGCTTCATATTTGGAAATTGTGTTGTTGTACACCAAATATTTACTGTAAAGTTGAATTGTCATTCCTTTTTTGTCATTGAGAGAAGAAATAGCTTCTTCACTATATCACTAAAATGTTTCAGATACATGCTCATTTTTCCCAATTAAAAAAAAAAGCACACAGTAAGGATTGGGTCTTTA
Organism: Fukomys damarensis; assembly: GCF_012274545.1. Taxonomy (NCBI): domain Eukaryota; kingdom Metazoa; phylum Chordata; class Mammalia; order Rodentia; family Bathyergidae; genus Fukomys; species Fukomys damarensis. Next base: position 32,519,129 of record NW_022900915.1, on the reverse strand, counting down.
CATTAGAGGGAGTTTGAGTTTTTCTAGTTGTTTATATATTGTAGGTATTAGTCCTTTGTCTGAGGAACAGCTAGTAAAAATTTTTCCCACTATGTGGGTGTTGCTTCACTCTGTTGATAGTTTTTCTTTTCTTTTTTGTTTTGTTTTTTTGAGACACGGTCTCACTATGTAGTTGAGACTGACCTGGAACTCACATGTAGCCCAGGCTGGTCTCAAATTCACAGTGATACTCCTGTCTCAGCCTCCCAAGTGCTGGGATTATAGGCATGAACCATCATGCCCCACTTTTTTTTTTCTGTGCAAAATCTTTTTATTAAGATGTGATCCCAATTTTGATTCATTGTAATGTTTCTTGTGCCATTGGGGTTTTGTTCATAAAGTTTTTGCATACACCTATGTCTTCAAGAGTTTAACCTATTTAACCTTCCAGAAGATTAAGTATTTCTGCATTAATATTTAGATTTTTGATCCATTTTGATTTTAGTTTAGTGTATTGTGAGAGATATAGGTCTAGTTGAATCTTTGACATGTGGAAAGCCAGTTTTCCTGGCAGAATTTATTAAAGTGGCTATGTTTTGCTCCTGTTCCAGATCCCCGTGAGACGTGTGACCTCCCCACACCTGCAGGGGTGTCCCATGGACCCAGATCCCTGTGGCAGAGTCGTCTGGGGCCAGAGAGCCATTACTATGAGCTCACGAAGGTGGTGCAGGAGAGTGAGGGCCTCTCTGAGGCTTGTTGTTGCTGAAAATTGAAGCCCACTGGGAGAGTGAAGACAGAGTGGAGTACAGCATTTGGTGAGTTGCTGGGACCAGCACCTCCTACCAGACCTGTGCATGCTGTGGGGGAAGGGTGGCTCAAACCTGCAGTAAAACCTTGTAGAGTTAGCCCACAGGAGGTCAGGGGGTTCAATTCTGGCCTCATAGCCAGAAACCAGCCTGAATCTCATTGGATTACAGCTGGTTCCCTGAGATTAATTGACGCAGCTCTGCACACTGCTGCCCATGTTGAGACATACCTAAAAAGCGACCTTTTTTTTTCTTTCTTGTTTCTTTTCTCTTACTTCTTTTTTCTTCTTCATTTCTCTCCTTTCTTATTCCTTTTTTTGTCCTATTCTATTTTTTGCTTGATTGTTCTTATCATTAGGAGTGTAAATACAGTTTCTACTTTTCCTTTTGCTTTTAGTTTGCTCTGCTCTTGTTTATGTTCTTTCTTTTTTCCTTCTCTCTTTTCCTCCTGTCCTCACTAATTTTCCAAAGTTTGCATAATCTTCCTGTGTCCTTTAGTCCTCCTTCTAACCTCCTTCTACCTCTATCCATTTCCACCACCCCCAACTTCTTCTAAGTCTTTGTATCAGAGGATAAAGCCACTATATTGAAGGGCTTAGTAACTGTAAACATTTCTGGCTGGTCCTTGATTTTGTTATATAACCATAAGTCTACTTTATGTAGTTAAATGTGTCAGAAGAATAGCTACCATAATTTGTCATTTTCTAAGCTGTGTTTGATGCTATTTTTGTTGCTGATTGTATTACTTTGGCCAAGATGATGTAATTGCTTTAGTCAGTAGTCTTTATGGGTCTGTCAAGACTGAGATCACTTAAAGGCTATTATAGACTCAAAACCCAAAGGCCAACTATACCAGGAAGACAATCCAAGTAGTAGACATTCCTTGAGGCTCTAAATACTAGCAATAGAGATACTTCAATAAGTAATTTATGAGTACCAAAATCTTCACCAATAACAAAAAATAGAAATGAGAAGATTCTTGAACAAGATGCAAACCCAGACTTCCAGATTGCCAAAGGAAAATCCAGGGGATGAGATGGAACAATCCAGAACTCAACCATCTGGACTTGGAACTGGCAATGAAAGAGGATATGGAAAAAATAAAATCAGAAATATTCTCAGATAATAACAGAGATGGTGATTGCAGTGAAAGGTCTGATTAATAACTTTACAGAAGACACAGATAAAAAAAATTAGAGGACTTCAGGAACATGATGGAATTCCAGCTTAAGAAAGAAATGGAATCCATAAAACAGTCAAACAGATATCCAAGAGATTAAAAACTCCAATGAAAGTTTATACAGCAGAATGAGACAGTGTAAAGACAGAATATCAGATAAAGAAGACAAGATTGTGGTGGTGAGCAGGAAAGATTTCTTAAAAATAGCAAGAGACCATGAGAAATCAATCCAGCAGCTGCTAGATGATGCAAATAAAAATAACATTAGGCTGATTGGAGTTGATGAAGAAACAGGACATAATGCAAATAATATATTAAAAAAAAAACTGTTCACAGAAATAGCAGAAAACATCCCAAGCAAGGGAAAAGAATTTGACATAGAGATAGGTGAGGCATATAGGACTTCCACTAGCCATGATCAAAAAATATCTACACCTAGGCATATAATAGTCAACACTCCAGAGACCCAACAGAAGAACAAAATAATACGAGCAGTTAGAGAAAAAAAAAATTACATATAAGGGAAAGCCTATCACAATTACATCAGACTTCTCAACACAAGAAGAGCCTAGAGTGAAGTATTTCAAGCCCTAAAAGAAAACAACCTCCAACCCAGATTGGTGTAACCTGTGAAATTATCTTTCAAAATTGATGGAGAAATAAAATACTTTCATGACAAAGAACAGCTGAGAAACTTCTTTAATACCAAATCAGTGCTCCAAAATTTTAAAAATAGTATCTTAGGAAAAGACAATGAAGGTCAAAACCCCATGAAGCCCAAAAGAGTGAATCTATCACTCAAGACAAGAAATTAAATGCAAAATTGTGTTGGGGGACCAAACAACAGGAAAAGATTGTGACAAGAATAAGTCAATACACATCAATTGTAACTATCAATGTTAATAGTCTCAGTTCACCAATCAAAAGAAATAGACTGGCAGACTGGATCAACAAGCAAGATCCAACAATATGCTGAATACGAGAGACACACTTAATTTAAAGAGAAATTCATAAGCTGACAGTTAAAGGGTGAAAAACAATACTCCATGGGACAGAAACCTGAAAAAAGCATGAGTACCTACCCTACTTGCAGACAAAATGGATTTCAAACCTAGACTAATTCAGAGAGACACAGAAAGTCACTGCATCCTTGTAAAGGGAATAGTCTAAGAGGAAAAGATGACAATCATAAATACATATGAACCAAATACTATTGCACCCAAGTATATAAAACAAATTCTAAAAGACATGAAAAGTCAAATAAGCACTACTACAATAGTAGTGGGGGACCTCAATACCCTGCTGTCACAAACAGACAGATCAGACAGACAAAAAATCAACAATGAAATACTAGAACTCAACCAAACTTGAACAAATGGACTTAACAGATGTTTACAGAGTGTTCCACCCCCCAAAATCAAAATGCACATTCTTTTCAGCTGCACACGGGATATTCTCCAAAATAGACCACATACTTGCTCATAGAATGTTTAAGTAAATGCAAAGGAATTAAAGTTATCCCCTGTATACTATCAGATCATAGTGCAATGAAATTGGAGATCAATAGCAAAAGAAACCACAAGAACTTCATAAATACATGGAAATTGAACAATACCCTCTTGAACAACCAATGGGTAACAGAGGAAATTAAAGAAGAAATTAGACAGTTTCTACAATTAAATGACAATGCCAATACAACATATTGGAATTTATGGGACACAATAAAAGCAGTTGTACTAGGGAAATTCATTAGGAAAACAGTGAGCTCAAATAAACAACCTAATGCTGAACCTCAAGCTTCTAGAAAAAGAAGATCAAGATGAACCAAAAACTCATACAAACAAGGAAATTATAAAGATCAGAGGAGAAAGCAATGCATTGGAGACTAAGGGAATGATACAAAAAAAAAATCAATGAAGCAAAGAGTTGGTTCTTCGAAAAAATAAACAAAGTTGAAAAACCCTTAGCCAACATTATATTAAAAAAGGCTCAAATCCATGCAATTAAGAATGAAAAGAGTGAAATTACAACAGACCCAGCAGAAATTCAGAAGTTCATCAATACCTACATTGAGAACCTACATGCCTATAAGATGAAAAACATAGAAGAAATGGGCAGATTTCTAGATATATATGAATTACCGAAGTTGAATGAAGAAGACCTAAAAATTCTAAACAACCCAATATCAATCAACAAAATTGAAAATATAATTAAAAACTTACCGACAAAGAAAAGCCCAGGTCCTAATGGCTTTGCTGCTGAATTCTGTAAGACATTTAAAGAAGAACTATTGCCACCACTGTTTAAACACTTCAGTGAAGTAGAAAGAGAAGCACTATTCCCAGATTAATTCCTGGAAGCAAGCATCACCTTGATACCCAAAGCAGAAAAAGACCCAATGGAGAAAGAGAACTATAGGCCAATCTCCCTAACAAACATAGATGCAAACATTCTCAGTAAGATACCAGCAAACAGAATACAGAAGATCATCAAGAAGATCATACACCCACTCTGACCAAGTGGGTTTCATTCCCAGGAGGTGGGTATGGTTCAACATAAACAAATCAATAAATGTACTACACTATATTAACAGAACCAAGGACAAAAACCATATGATCATCTAAGTAGATACGGAAAAAAAAGCATTTGACAAAATCCAACACTCATTCATGATAATAAACCTGCAGAAAATTGGAATAGATGGTCTCTATCTCAACCTGATAAAAAAACCATCTATGAAAAACCAATAGACAACATCATACTAAATGGTCAAAAACTGAAATCCTTCATGCTAAAATCAGGAACAAGACAAAGATGTCCACTGTCACAGTTCCTGTTCAATATAGTTTTATAAACATTAGCCACAGCAATTAGCCAAGAGAAAGAAATAAAAAGAATTAAGACAGGAAATAAAAATTGTCATTTTTTGCAGTTGATATGATGCTCTATATAGAAGACCCCAAGAATTCCATCAAAAGTCTCCTAGACTTAATAAGCAAATTCAGTAGAGAATCTGGATACAAGGTTAACACACAAAAATTAATAGCCTTCCTGTAGACAAAAACTGAGAGTGGAACAGGAGAAACACCTTTTTTCACAATAGCGTCCAAAACAATGAAATATGTATGAACCAATCTAATGAAAGAAATAAAGGGCCTGTATTCTGAAAACTACAGTACTCAGAAAAAGGAGATTGAAGAAGATATGAGAAAATCGAACAGCATCCCTTGCTCCTGGGTAGGAAGAACAAATATAGTGAAAATGGCCATGCTTCTAAAACTGCTATATAGATTCAATGCAATCCCTATTGGAATTCCAACAGCATATTTCATAGAACTGCAGAAAACAATCCAAAATTCATTTGAAACAAGAAGAGACCTAGAATAGCAAAAGCATTTCTAGGCAACAAAGTCAAGGCAGGGAGTATGATAATCCCCAACTTGAAACTATACTACAAAGCTTCTGTGAGAGAAAAAAAGCATGGTACTGGTAAAGAAACAGACCTGAAGACCAGTGGAACAGATTAGAAGATGCAGAAACAACTCCAGACACATTAAGCCACCTCATGTTCAACACAGGAACCAAACACCCTCACTGGAGGAAAGACAGGCTCTTTAATAAATGGTGCTGGAAAAACTGGGTTTCAACTTGCCAAACATTAAAACCAGACCTGTATCTCACACCATGCACTATACTAAAATTGAAATGGATCAAAGATCTAAATATTAAAACAGAAACACTAAACATGCTGGAAGAGAGGTTAGGTAGAAATCTTGAAGATATTAGCATAGGAAAAGACTTCATGAACAAAATCTTAGTTTCATGTGAATTAGCATCAAGAATCAACAATTGGGATCTCATCTTATTAAAAAACTTCAGCACAGCAAGGGAAACCACTAACAGAGTGAAGAGATAGCCCACAACGTGGGAAAATATTTTTACCAACTGTGGTCTTAGGCAAAGATCTACTATCTAGAATATATAAAGAATTTAATAAATCAGACCTCCCAAATTTAAAGACCCAATCCAAAAATGGGCATCTGAAATGAACACACATTTGTCAGACAAAGAGTAGAAACAGCAAATAAACATATGAAAAAATGTTCAACATCGCTGGTCATTTGAGAGATGCAAATGAAAACACTGCTGAGGTTCACCTCACCCCAGAAAGAATGGCTGCTATCAAGAAATCAAACAACAACAAATGCTGAAGGGGCTGTGGGGAAAGAGGAACCCTGCTCCACTGCTTGTGGTGCAACCACTGTGGAAATCAGTATGGAGATACCTCACAGAACTAGGATTGGAGGTCCCATTTGACCCAGCTGTTTCCCTGCTGGGTATCTTCCCAGAATAATTAAGAACATTATACCCCAGTGATTTATGTGCACCCATGTTTATAGGCACACACTTTGTAATGGTAAACGAGGACCAAAATGTATAATACACAATGAGAAATAGGGAAAAAAAGTCCCAAGGGGAAGGGGAAGTGGGAGGTGTGGCAGAAAGCAAAGAAGGGAAAGAAAAAAATATGAGAAAAGGGGAAAGAGAAGCAAAGTCTTTGTAAATAGGGAGAGATAGAGGGGTTGAAGGGAGGCAGGGGAATGGGGAAAAAATTAGAAGCAAGATACATCATGTAACCGCACAAATTCCCAATGATGAATGTAACTGTATTTTATACTTAAAAGTACTGATAAATTTAATGAGTAAAAAAAAAAGAGGCTACATTTCTTCCAGTGAAGGTGTTTGGTCCCTTTGTCAATGATAAGGTAGCTGAGTATGTTTAGAGTTTTTCTGGATCTTCTGTTCCATTGATCCTCCAGTCTTTTATTTTTTATTTTTTGCCAGTACCATGATGCTTTCATCACTGTAGCTTTGTCTTTTTTTTTTTTTTTTTTATAGAGTACCTACTCAGCCATAATGAATGAGAAACTAGAGACATTCATAGCTAAACAGATTCACAGTGAGGCCATACTCTTAAGTGAAATAAATAGGACACACATATGTAAATACTGAATAGTTTCTCTGGTATAAGAAACTGAAAGGGTAAATGAGTCTGAATAAATAGAGGGGAGGAGGGGTTGAAGGGAGGCCAGGGGAATGGGGAAAAAATTAGAACCAAGATACATCATGTAAAGGTACAAATTTCCAGTGATGAGTATCATCATATTATATACTTAAAATGTGCCTGTAAACTTAATGAATGTAAAAATGAGGGTATATTTCTTCCAGTGAAGGTGTTTTCTAAATTTTCATATTAAAAAAGAATTTTAAGAACTAGTTTTGGTTGTGATAGATCCCATTTTAATAGACTCATCTTATTTTCGTGGTTATAACACTGCCTAAAAAGTTGTAAGGAATATACCTAGAATTTTTATTTTTTATTTTTTTGGTACCGGAGGATTGAACTCGGGACCTTGAGCTTTCGAGGCAGGTGGTGGCACCAACGGGCTAAATCCCCAGCCTTTTATTTTTTAATTAGTACATGTTTGCAGAACATAATAATTATATCCATCATGAGGAGTTGGCACATAACACATTACACATCTTAATTCTTTTCACATCTCTGAACCTTCCGTCCCTCCCTACTCCCTCCATCTCTTGGTCCTCTTTTCATCTACAGAAGATCTATTTCCATTTTAAAATTCTTTTTTCATCCCCTTTTCTCCCACTTTCCCCCATGTCTTGTGCCTCTTCCCATTTGAAACATAAAAAAGCCTCCCTCCTATTATCTTCTTTTTCATTTCTGTATTTTCCCATCTCTTATTGGGTTTTTATCTCAAAATTCCTCTATACTGCTGTCAGTATTCTGTCCATCCACTTGTCCTTATTTACCAATTCTTGCTTCAGAGTGAAAGTTTAGACTCAGTATTCCACGTGGAATTTAATCTTCTTTATTGTCTTTCTCGTGGTCTCTGGAAGGAGCTGAGGCAACACCCATCTTCAGGTCAGCATCTTGAACTGCAACTCCTTCCCCATACTAACTCCTGGTGAGTGCTTTGCAAGCTCTGAAGGGGATGAGTCTTGGGGAGACATGTTCTACCCTCAAAGAGTGTGAGAATATAATTTCTGTATCCCAGCAGAAGCAGAAAACTTTCCACGACTTTAGGCACTTGGGTTTTTAGATGCCATGTGTATATGATAATAGATATTATATAGATGCAGTACAGGGAAAGTACTGTAATTGTCTTCATTTTAGAGACAAGAAATTGAAGCACAGAGAAGTTAGAGAATTGTCCAAAGTAACACACGGTAGGAGTAAAAACATCAAGATTCAAATTTTGTCTTCAGAACCTGAGGTCTTATCCTTTAAGTCACATTGCCTCTAATAATAATAATGTCATTTGAGAGCAAACTATGAGGATATAAACATGGTAGAGTATTTTCTTCAAAATTATGTACTGCAAGATCAAAAATGAATACAGTTCTATGAAGATGTATTTCTGACTACACAGTTGAAAATATTCAGAATGGAAAGAAGACAAGGAGGCAGGCAAGGGACCCAGCCACTTTCCTGGTGAGGCTGGTAGACATTTATGTAAATTATGGATGAGAAAACATAACAAGAAGAATACAAGCAATAGGACAAGAATTTGAAGAGTGTTAAAGCCAAGAATTAGCTGAGGCTGGCAGAAACCACTAGAGACAGCAGCAGCAATTTTGATAGCTATTTTCAGAACAATAGATAGATGAAAATTATAGGGCCATTGCTTGAGAATGATGGTATCATGTTAAAAGAAAACACTGTACTTCCTCTTTTCTCCTGGCTATACCAAGAATAATGAAGGTTAAGCTTGCAACATCGAGAGATCAGAGCATTAAAATGTCATTGCTGGCCATGGTAAGAGAAGATTAACAACAACTTAAATATTTTAGAAGAACTCAAATCCCTACTACCAGAGAGATTACATTTTAAGCTCTAAGAAAATCTCATTGGTATGATCATAGAACCATCATATTCCTCCAAGAAATTTTATAGCATGGGGAAGAAAATCCAAAAATGGAGAAAGGCACAAGCAACCTCAGTTTTCAAAGGAAGAATGTGACATTGTGTTACATATTAAAAAATATGCTAACTTTTCCGTCAGGCATCTTCGCATAGCAAGATTATATTTTTCAACCCATCAGCCTCAGGCATGTGCCTTTGTGTAGCCAGTGTCCTGCTAAGCAAGAACTTCTCAGTGCAATGTTTGGCATCTCTTCCCCCTTTGCCAGCTGCAGCATGTTCCAGAAAGGGGCTGCTTCTCTGCTTGGCTTCTGGAGTGGCTGAGCCATGGTTCAAAGTAGCAGCAAACACACGATGGACACAAATTACAGAGTGCGTTGTAAACCACTGAGAGCTCAGGGCTGTTTATTACCACAACACATCCTAGGCTACTCTGATTCTTATAGGAGATAAATAATAGATTTTCAAGACTATGAACTATCTTAATATTGATGTGTCCAACAAAATCAAATTAGTACATGTTTGTAATCAAAATATGAGAGCTTTAGAAAAGAAAAAAAACAATGTAACTGGTAATACAACTAAGAAAGCATATGTCAGATCACTTCTTTTGCTGTTTCTTTTGTTTTCATTTTTCTTAGAAGTCTGTGGAATGCCATAGACATATTGAAGTATGTTTCAGACAATGTGCTTAACATTATTTTATATTAAAGTAAGTTGCCAGGTATTTATATGATACCATTCTGTATTGTGACCAGGTATATTATAACCTGATGGAGAAACCTGATATGGGTGAGAATGTGGATAGGTACACTCATGGCGGAGTGAACAAGAAACTTGGAGTGAAAGCTTTAGGGAATAATCCTTTTGCCTTAATCTGTTCAAAAAATGGTATCAATTATTTGAATGACAGCATAGATATTATATTATTTTTCAAGTTTAGGTAAATTGACCCATTATATAAGATACTCTCTGGAAAAGAGATTTAATATGTTGGATGGCAAAAGTAGTCTTCAAAATGATATGATCTGTTGAAGAGATTCTGAGGCCAGTGTGATAAAATTTATAACTTGAGGTTGTATAATGAATAAATGTATAACTTGAAGCTTTAAATTCCAGGGTCTTTAAATATCAGTGAGATGGGTGAAGAAGACCTGCTTGTTGGAATTCAGGTAAAGCCAGACAGTTGGCATTGTTCCAAGCCTTAAAATAACATCTGTGAGCTGGTGCTTCTATAAAAATGAAGGAAATCTCAAATCATATTAATAGGTGCTTCTGTCTGGATGAGGAGATTAATAATTATGAATATTATGCTTAGTTATGGGCAATATCTTTTAATAGGGATATTTATTGGGGTTAATTGTTTGTTCTAGGATGAAAGAACAAAATTGCCTTTGGGCAGGTAGAGCAGGTGTACCTGAACCTAAAGCAAAAGACACTCAGCCTGATAAGAAAAAAAGCTGCAGAGGAGCAAAGGGTAGCAAAGGGTGATATATTTATACCTTGGGAGACAGGATGCTAAGTATTTACAGACAGCCCTCCCTAGCTGCTTTGACACACCTGGCCAGGCTCCTACCCCTCAGTCAACCCTGTTCCCTGATAATACGAAGGTATAAATACAGAGAAAAGACACACTGAGTTAGCAGACACCACAGAGTACTTTCTAATCCTAAATTCTCATCAGAATCATTTAGAGAGTTAAAAAAAATGCAGATCATAACACTCACCCCCAACCTACTGAACCATAATTTCTAGTGACCGGCACTGGGAAACTGTATTGTCATAGAACTAGGGTGGTTCTAATGCTCTAATGATAATGATTTATGGTCCACAGGTCATAGGGTATGGTGGGTATTTTAGAGGCAGGGATTGGGTTAGGAGACATTGGCTTACCAGGAAGGGAGGCAAGGCTAGGACAGTGGTTCACAGATTTTGGTCTTTGAGGTTTAAATACAAATTTTAAAAGAAGAGCCAGCAACATAGAATTGCTGACCTTTTATTATATAAAAAAATAAATAAAGCAATGGAATTGTCCATTGTCCTTGTAGTTTCACAAAAAGAGAAATTAAATTTTGAAAAGCAGCTGGACAGGAATTAATATAGGAAGAAAGTACAATTCTATTGGATTGAATAAACTTAGCTGAGTTGTTTTCATTTCCTTTACTCATTTCCCCATGGAATGGGGACAGTTTCTTCATACCGAGGTGTCATTTGGCATGGCAGCACCCAAGAGCCACCAGGACAGGGCCTGCAAACTTGATGTGATGTCTGGGAGCGTGACGCCCATTGCCAAGCAGGATGGGGCAGCTGTCGCTGAATTAGGGACCCTAAATTCTGACAGAGGTGGACGGGAAAGCTGTGGAATGAGTGTCTGGGTGATGTGTTAGGACAGCAGAGATACCATGGATGATAAAGGATCTGTGAGCAATTAATTTATGGAAATTAGCTGTTTAGCTGCAGAAGGCATGCGTGGGGCCTGAAAGCCACAGTAAAACATGTCAACTAGACCTACGGGAGGAAGTCACTGGCAGGCCCATTTAATACAAAGAAAAGCTTTTGACAGTCATATTTTCCTCATAAGTATAACATTCTATGAAAAGATGGGCTTGAAGCACATTTAAGAAACAATTAATTAGAATGTAGATAAAAGAGACCTGGACTGAGTTGGAGGCTGGATTAAACCCATTGTTTTCTAACCTCAGGCAGTCCTCAATAACACACAGAAACCTTTCCAACAAATATGGATTTCTGGACTTCAATTTGGATCTGGAGCAACGGTGGCACCATGAATAGAATTTAGGAATCAGGATGTTTAACAGACTTCCAGAAAATTCTGAATTAAGTTGTCTGCGGCCTTGGAAAACTAGCACCCAAAATGAAATCTGACATCCCGAAGCTTCTATAGTGGCAGGCTCTGTCAGGTTCCCATACACATGGCATTTTGTACAGCATCAATATTTAAATATCTCCTTATTATAACATTTTAGCACTGGTTACTTAAAAGTTAGGTTTGAAATAACCAGTTATCTGAATTGTTCATTCAACACCACCTGAAAACATTTAATTTTTTTTTTTTTTTTTTGTGTGCCATGGACAACTCAGGACCT
>NW_022900915.1:32496495-32507086 GCF_012274545.1 Fukomys damarensis | reverse complement strand
ATTTTTTTTTTTTTTTTTTGTGGTGCCAGGGACTAAACTCAGGACCTTGTGCTATGAGGCGGGCAGGGTGCCACTGTGCTAAATCCCTGGCCGTAGCATTAACTTTTTTTGAGGCAAGGCCTACTTTGAGCTTGAAAGAGGAATTAGTGTCACATGATGAGAGGGAGTCATGGTCCTAATTATGAAATATGGATGTGTAAAATTGCCAAACAGATAACATGCCTATGCCAAAATGTTTTATCTACAAGATCACTGAGTCATTTTTTCCAATCTTGAATAGCATATTAGTTCAATATGGCCTTCAACATATGTTTATTCCCATGAAGAGAACTTTGCTGTTTTCATCGAGTCCTTTGCTGTTTTTTGACAATATTTCATTTTCATAAATGTTCTTTCCTGTTGTAGGTTGTCTGTCCTAGAAACTGAGTTATTATGGTAGAAAAGTAGGGTGTCCCAGTGTTCCTCCTACTAGTGTCTAGACTCTGAAATCTTCATATTTGGCCAGAATAGTTGTCTCTGTTGAGTTTCTATCCCAAACCTTTGTATGTAGATTCCTGAAAAGGTTTTTATCCCTTGAGAGGTGAGAGCCTGGATTATAGGCAGAAGAAACTAAACAGAAGACATCCATCAATTGAATATATATTTATCATTGCTTGAAATTGTTTTGATTTCTAATTTCTGAGAAAATAATTTAAGTCTTTTGGAAATATATTCTCATAAATACCTCTGTGTTCTTTTCTTTTTGCATCAGATTATGTTTGATTATTATTCATTTATGTAATTGTCAGACCTATCAGGGGTGTAATTTTATGCCAGGCACAATGCTAGGAACTGGGTAAGCAAGATCCCTGCTCTCGTGAAGCTATAATAAAGGGAAAGTGATATTAGGCTTACAGAGAAATACAGAAGAATTTCCATTTAGTACTATATGGAAAAGTAAATGGGTCAGAGAATTGTTGGAAGATCTTCCACTAGTTGGGATAGTTTAGAAAAGGTAGTGATAGCTGAACCAAGTCGGTGCAAAGGCCCAGAGGCAGGAATCAGTTTGGGACTTGAAAGGCCAGTGTAGCACAATTATAATGAATAACTGGGAATACAAAATGAGGTAAAAAGGAAGACAAGGCCAAATAAGGAAGGATAGTACAGTCCGTGGTGGAAATCTGAATTTTTTCCAATAGTGATATGTTCTAACTAGAGAGCGATACATCTTTGTATTCTATAAGAATCATCCAGGCTTTACATAAAGAATGGTCAAGTAAGAGTGGAACAGAGATGACAAGATAGATGGCTGTCAATTAGCTCCCTCTAGGGATGTGATTGCTCGAGAGATTGAGGGAATGTTTATGAAAATCACATATGTGTTCCATTCGACAGATATTCTTAATTAAGAAGGTCACGTACAATGACTCTTACAACTTGATTTTTGAACCTGTTTTTCAGCCTTAGTGTACACATATCCAGCAAGAGCCTTAGCTTCATTTCTTCTTGCTCTTTGCCCTCCCACCTCCTTCAGCTGGGAATCACAGTTGATAGGTCAGGATGATGTCATCATTTAAAAAAAATTTGTTTTATTACACATTTGCAGTATATAATTATTATATTCATTGTGGGTAGGTACATTTACATAACACATCTTAATTCTTTCTTTTTTTCCAGGCAAATGATATTTATTGTGGTTAAAACTCAGAGACCACCCTTCAGTTGTTTCTGTCAGGCTTTTCTTCCGCATTTTCTGTTTGTTTTTGGCACCGGGAATTGAACCCAGGGCCTCGCGCGTGCTGGGCAGGTGCTGCACTGCTGAGCTACATCCCTGGCCCTCATTTCCTGTTGTTTTCAGTCCCGAGAGAACACAGACTCTCAGCTCCTTCCCTATTCACATCTCTACTATGAAAAACTTTTTTTTAAAGTATATTTTTGGGTGTACAATGAACACAGATTAAAAATATAAACTCCTTACTTAATTTTATCCAAAGAAGAGAAAGTATGGGTAATTACTCCTAGTTTTTGTTTTTGTCTTTACTTTCTGTGAAACTTCGAGTACAGCTGGAAGGGGCGGAACACATTTTCAACACTTCTTTCTTTCTTTAAATGGAACTCACATGTTGGCAAGACTGCTGACAACAAAACCTAACATTTACTGAGCCACGGCTATATGTCAAGGACTGTTGTCGGTGTTTTCAGTATGAGTTCCGTCCTATCGCTTTCCCTCTCCCAGATGAGAAAGCTGACGGAACCATAATATACTGTAATTGGTTCAAGGCCCAGGAACAAGGAGAGGCCAGCCACAGACTTGAAGCCAGGTTTTCCTCCTTTCTGGGCTCCATGGTCCCTCCTGGAGAGAGGACGCAGACCCTCTCAGGTCTGGGCTGAGGAGTCTCCCAGCTTCCCTGCCTCCCGACAGCGCCGCTTCTCTTGGTTCTCTTCCCTCCATACTCAGTCTGGTTTGACTTCTGGTCCTTTACTTTGCCTCAGTCAACTCTTAGGCTTTTATGAACAGAGGTCCTTATTCACAGGTATCTTTATTCATTTTGGTCATCAGAATGACAAGAAATACTCTCCCCCTTCTTGTCCTTGTCATTGAATTTCTGGCTTGGGTGTTCCCACACTGGTCTGCTATAGCAGCTGTCTTCTGGACCGTGTCTGATGGGGACGAAGAGCTGGGGGGAGGCACACTTTCCTTCCTCCCTGTGGTTTGGCACCTTCGTGATGAGCACGTACATTTTTCAGCCTGTCCTTCTCACAGATATGCTTTTGGTCACAGTAGGCTCCAGGAGGTTACTTGTCTCGCTACTGAATTTTCTTTATATGTTTTTTTCTAAGTACGTATAAAATTATAGTCTTGAGCTTTCCTTTTTCATACACAAACTAATCATTATGAAACCCAATAATGATCCCCGAGGGAAAAACCACACGGCGTAGAAGGCTTGGACGTGGAATGAGGTGTTGGACACCAAGACATGGTTCCAGGACCTTGTAGTCGATGCTCTCTGGGGCACAGTGAATTGCATTTTTATGACCGGAGGCCGTTTCTCAGGATATTACAGCATCGCTTCTTCAAAGCACAATGCTTTTGGAGGTATAACACAGAAGAGGTCACACTACAAGAAAAGTCAGAAACACTTTATGAGGCAGAGGGATTATTTTGCTGCAATGCCTTTGATAAAAGCCCTTTAACATTTTACGCTCGTGTGTTATGTGGCTACTTGGTTTGAGTATAATAAAAGACGTTTTCTTTAAAGTTGAGATTAAGTATGATGTATCTCTCACAAGATAAAAGATGTGTGTCCTCCAGCACTTTGTTTTTGAGGCAGAAAGGCTTTACTGTTTGGTTTTAAAGGTAAAACAATCCTATTCTTGGGTTAAGAACAAGGATAAAAGACAAAGCAAAATTCTGATTATATTTGCCCCTCAAGAAAACTCTAGGAGATCTCACCATTCATTTTAAAACAAAACTGTTGTTAAGAAAAACGCATCTACTCATTCACACTAAAGTAAAAACGAACAAATTCAGCTCAAAATATGATTTGTCCCCAAATAAGTTGTAGCTTTGCATAGATCAAATCTTTAGATGAAAGGGGAATCTCTCAATTTGTATTTACCTATATATTTGTTTCTGTTTAAAATTTATGTTTGTTCCAAAAAGGAGACTTAAGGTCACACTATACAATAAGAAAATCGTTTTAAAAAGAAGTGACTGAGAACACTACAGTGCATTAAAGCTTTCAGCAAAAAGGGAACAGAACTCTTGTGATGTTCTTATTGTTAGAACACCCTTATTTTACCTCACAGTCTTAGTGTGATGAGAACAGTGAGGTTACCATCTCCAGTTACCGTGGACCTACCTTTCAGCACAGGTTACTGAATTTTATGGTGAAAAAGTTAATGTTTTTTTTTTTTCAATATTTTTGGGAGCATTGAGTACAGTTCAGTATTCCCAGGTTTAGGTTTCTGGTAGCCTTCTCTTTCGCTATTTATTAACCTCCTTTTAAAGTGCAACTTAATCTTTTTAGGAAGGTACAAAGTTCATTAATGTTACCATCATTCCTAATTATGATAGTAAATAAAGCCACTACAGTGCTTGAAATGCCTCAGAAAACTAGAAATTTGTGTGTGAAACAATTAGCCCAGACAGAACTGGTTTTGAACACCAGCATCATACAAGGCAACCCTGCAGGAGGAGAACAGAACATTAACGAAATCTTTTTGTGATGCCTCTGTTCAAAACAGTTTATATGCTCCACTCCTAGCCGCACCACCTCTCTCCTTACACCATTTTTATCCTTATAATAACGGAATACCAATGGAGATCAAAATGCTCTCCCCTGGAGAATCAAAAGAACAAAGCAAAGGGTCTCTTCTCTATAAATACATCTATTTTGCAATTTATCAAGGAAGATTATTCCTCAAGATCTAGTATTCAAAGTGAAGACAGAGTGAAGTTCAGTTCCAGAAAACTCTTGCATTTTCTAGATATTATTTTCACCAATCTGAAAAAGACCTTGGGTCCCTTTTCTATCCTCTTAGGATCTAGAACAGCACCTGGAACATAATTGCTCAATAGATATTTGCAGGATCAATGTACAATGAAGTCTCTTTCTTCCCTCATCTGATTTCAGAGAGTCAGTGTAATGGGAGCTATGAGATTATAAGATTCTGTCCAACTACAGGAAATCCTTTAATTCCTACCCTGTCCATTGATTGAAGGTAAAGAAGCTCCTACTGCTAATACCATGTTGTCAAGGGTACTCAGCTCTGGGATCAAGTTGCCGGCATTTACAGCCTGCCTTCATCACACACCAGCTGTGTACATGTCAGGGAGTTGCTTAGCTCTTCTGGGGCTGTTTCCTTAATTCTAACAGGAGTTATTAGCGGCCACAGTATAGCAGCCTCAGCTTCAGGAAAACCCTAAGTCCAACATATTAAAAGGAAGATTCTTTTTGGCTAAAAATATCAGAAACTTCAAAGAGTTAAAGACAGATTGACATTTACTTGTGGCTTTTTAAAGTTGGATAGTAATTAAAAGAGCATTGAGAAGGGCAGCTTTCCAGAGAGAAGTAGGCAGCTATCTAAAATATTTTGAGCGAGGAATAAATATTAGTGGATTTCACTGTCAAGAGATTTTTAGAGTTATTTCCAGTAAAACAAAGGGATTTTACCAGTATAAAAATAACGTTTTTAAAAAGCCTTTAGTATGAAATTATACTTTGCAATTATTTTTCTTTGACATACATACCATTCATGCAACAATTCTTTTTGAACAGCCACCACATGTCAAGAATTATGTTTAGTGCAGGGCAAGAAAATGAGAAACACAAGGGGGCTGCTCTTGGTGAATCCAGAGAGTAACTATTGGGACAATCAGGACCCTTCGGAACAGTCACCCTGGGACCCCACATGTGCATGCCATCATGGCTACTGCTGTCTTCAGCACCTTCAGATAATTCTTGGGCTGTGTTCTTAGGGTCAGGGCTGGCATGAGCCACACACCAGCAGCAGTGGTTGTTGCTTTACTTTTGGAAGGACTGCTATCCAGTGGACATTAAAATATCCGAATTCCTCCTTGATTGGTTGATGAATGGTACAGCGAGGAAACTCCAAGCGTCCACTTGTCTCCACTGCTACAGACTCCTGCTCTGCTTCCCCAGAATGCCCCACAATCCAGTGTTAATATCTGGATCTTGATCAAAATCCTCTAGTGCCGTCTGTTCTGACTGCTTGTACTCTGCCATAATTACCGTTGGATATTTTGAATTTTCATCTCTGACATATTAGAATCGCACTCCTATCCTACTGTCTCGTCCACTTCTTTCTTCCTGGTATACCCAAGGCCCCATCTCCCACTCTAGATTACGGTTAGCTATGGATTTTATGACTATCAAATCCAACTTTAAAGGTCAAACTTGGTCTACTTCTACAAGTACTTGTATTTGTTTAAAATAAAATAGAACAGACTAACTTCCAAAAGAAAGGTCCTAATTTTTTTTTCTGATCACAGCAAATGTCCTTGAAACTAGTCTGGGGCTTCCTAAGCACCCTGTTGTAGGGGGTGACATTCATTTCTTATGTAAATGCTAATGCTTTTGTTAACCCACACAACAATATCAAGCCAATTACTTTATAGTCATGTCTCGCATATTAGATGAGAGTCTAATTTTGAAAGAATTATATTTTAAAGTCATAAAACCCTTATTTAGGAGCATTCTTAAAACCTGTTATATGTTTGCAGCTAATAAAATATTATTAGCATGTAAGAGATATGATAGCCATATCTGTCCCAGTAGCTTTTCAGAGATCCCAATATCTAGATATGAAAATAACATGACAGTGAGTTTTTCTTCTAGTGACAACATGATTCAGAGTTATTCAAGTTGTTAAGTACAGCACAATTATGAAGGAAAGAAAAATTTTTATCAAGGGGAATATGAAGTAAAAAAAGTACTGTTATAAAATATGCTTAGTTTTATAGGATGAGATAATATTATTATAAGACACTCCTTCTTTTCCTCTTCTTTTTTATTTTTATTATTATTTTTTTTGTACCAGGGATCAAACTCAGGACCTTGTGTTTGTGAGGCAGGTGCTGGTGCCACTGAGTACAACCCTGTCCCAAGATACTCCTTTGTTAAAAGACACTTAGAAAACAAAAATACAAATCAGCAAATTAAAACAAAATTGTTTTCAAGATTTTCTGAAGATAAAATTATTATTTGGTTTATTAATTCATCCTATCATATTAACCATGTAAGGTTTCTTTGCTAAATTATGAGTACATAAGTGACCACAGTTAAAATATATATCCTTTTGGTTCCTTTCTTAGGCCTTCATTCCTTTTAAAGATAATAAAGGTCTGCAACTTTCTGAAAATGTCCACAGAGATAAGCAAAATGATTACCCCATTTCCATCATCATGAGCATTTTTGTGCAACATCTTGACACCTGTTTTCTATGTATGTGTTTTGTGGGTGTATGAGCATTGTTGTGTGTGTTTAGATTACAAAAGAAAATATATGCACAACTTTTTTTTTTACTCACTACCCTTTTTTTGTTATTATTCCCTTTAATAATTTCATTAGGTCTACCATCCCTTCAGAATACAAATATTTTTGCCCACAGATACAGGAGTACAAACAAAATAAATTATACTAAAAAATATCAAAATATTTTAATACTTGTGATATATATATATATATATATATATACATATATATATATGCTTATTTGTAAATATTTGCTCTAGTGACACATCAAATAATTAGCTTATTTAAACCAGTGCTGGATATAACTGAACTTTGAGATAACTGAAGCAATTAGAATGTTCTCTTTATTTCATTGTGATTTTCTGCTTACATTAATAATGTAAGGAAATGATAAATTTCAGTTTGAGGTCAGTGAAAATAAAGATAAGAAATTTTTTCTGAGAGCTCATGGTTCATTTGAATTTTATCCATCAACTTTCATTCTCGTAGACCTAAAAATACGAGCCTCTATAAATGTAACGGATTAAACTGGAACACCCAAAAACAATAATAAGGAAGCTGTACCCTTGTTCCCCAAACATTAGCAACATAGACTTAAAATAACAAAATAGTGCCAAACTCAGTGAAACCAGTGGAGGTTGAGAAAGCATAATCTGCAACACAAATAGACCAGGCTGATGAGTAATGGTGGAAGAAACATAGGAGGAGCTGTGGGAAGCTAATTATGAGTAGGGTTTCAAAGGAATGGAAGAGCAGAGAAAAACCCAGCTATTTCAGGCTTCTAATGAAAAGACATTGTTTGTTACTGAAAGGGGAGAATGATTTTTCTCTTAGCTTAGCAAAACCTAAGTGTCCCAGCCACAAATAGACCAGGCTGATGAGTAATGGTGGAAGAAACATAGGAGGAGCTGTGGGAAGCTAATTATGAGTAGGGTTTCAAAGGAATGGAAGAGCAGAGAAAAACCCAGCTATTTCAGGCTTCTAATGAAAAGACATTGTTTGTTACTGAAAGGGGAGAATGATTTTTCTCTTAGCTTAGCAAAACCTAAGTGTCCCAGCCTCAACAATCAATGGCATCAATTTTTTTTTTTTTTTGAGTTCTGGATATTAGTCCTCTGTCTAAGAACAGCTAGCAAATGTTTTTTTCCCATTTTGTAGGTTGTCTCTTCGCTCTCCTTTACTGTGCAGAAGCCATAACCTACAGATTGGGGAAAAATTCTGCCAGCTATTCCTTGGACAGAAGACTAATATCTAAAATATATAAAGAACCCAGAGAAGTTAGACACCCCCAAAATAAAAGACCCAATCAAAAAACAGGCAACTGAAATAAATGGGCACTTCTTGGAAGAAAAAGCACAAATGGCCAATAAATACATGAAAAATGTTCATTATCTCTGGCTATTAGAAAAATGCAAATGAAAACAACCCTGAGATTTCACCTTACTCCAGAAAGAATGTCTATCATCAAGAAATGAAACAATAACAAATACTGGCAAGGCTGCAGGGAAAACTGAACACTTCTACATTATTGTTGGGAACATAAACAGTACAACCACTATGGTAATCAGTTTGGAGATTCAGCAAAAAACTGAAAATAGAAATTCCATTTGACCTAGATATTCTCCTTCTAAGTATCTTGCTAAAAGAGGTAAAGATGTCATCTTATGGCAATACATGAATGCCCATGTTCATAGTAGCCCAACTCATAATAATTTTGAAGTGGCCTATATGTCCATCAACAGAAGAATAGATAGGAAAATGTGGCATTTTTGCACAGTGGAATACTACTCTGCTAAAAAGAAGAATAAACTTTAGTCATTTGCAGGAAAATGGATGCACTTTGAGACCATAGTATTGAGTGAAATAAATCAGACATGCAAACTTAAATATCACATAGTTTCTCTTATATGAGAACCCTAAAACATAAGTAATTAAAAAGCAACATAAAAGCCAGGAAATAGGGAGACAGACCTTTTGCAGGAGGGAAGAGGAACAAGAGATGGGGAAGAGAGAGGGAGAGGAGGGGACGGTGAAGAAAGAAGTAGGGCATGTCACACATGTACAAGCCCCCACTAGCTACACAAGGGATGTAATCATTGTGTACCGCCGACATGTACCAATTAAACATGAATGCCTTCAATCTGTTGTCTTATTTTGTCTCCAGTCTCCAGTCTCAGAGTAGCCTGGATGCAGGACGCAGTCCCTCCCCGCCAGGTTCCCCTGACTCTCCTAATTCCTGAGGGTGCTGTCTCCACAGCGGGGCGGACAGAGCAGATCTTTCCATGGTCTTCCATCGAGGCTTCCTGCGAAGCCAGTGTGAGGCTGTCTCTCTTGCCAGTGACCTTTGCAATGTTGCTGAGTTGATGCACAAAGATATTTTTACGATTTCTGTGACATGGTGGGGTATTGAAGAATCTTTCTGGTGCCCTCTGCAACTTTGTCCAAAGAGAAAAACCATTCTACCAGAATACTGGAGTATTATGGTAGTGGGAAAATCACATGGGAAAGACTTCACTGGCTGGTCTGTGTTCTTCAGGGCTGCCTGTACTTCTCATGAGAATTTATTAGCCTAGCATCTGTGTGTCCTGGTTTGTAATCCTAAATAAGGTCATGAATAGGAATTCTAAAGTTTAGCCCATTCCCTTTTTAAAAATTTATTTGTTCCTCTTTCAACAGGCAGTAAAGTTCAAATGTGCAAATCCTTTTATAGTCTTCAAATTCAAGTCTTTCACAAATAACTGCTTTGGCAAGAGCAAATACATCATCATATCTTTTGCCTATTTTATAATTACACAATTTGTTGTTTCACTGTTGAATTTTGAGCTCTTAATACATTCCAGATACTAACCTTTTGTTGGATACATAGCTTGTGAATGTTTTCTCCCAGTCTGAAGCTTGTCTTTCCACTTCACAATTGTTGCAGAGAAAATGTTTTCATTTTGATGAAATCTAGTTTATTAATTTTTCCCTTGTATAGACTGAGATTTCAATATCAAGTCTAAGAACATTTTGCCTGGACTTTAACTCTGAAAACAATCTATTTTTTTCTAGCATAGTAGGAATCTAGTATAGTTTTACATTTTACATCTAAATTTGTGATCCATTTCAGGCCATTAGAGAAGGCCATCTTTGTAAAGGATATGAAGTTTAGGTCAGGGTTCTTATATTTTTATTTTTCGTATAGATGTTTGCTTGTTCCATCACTACACATTGAAAAGGCCATCTTTCTCCTAACGAACTCATCTTGTACCTACATCAAAAGTCTTTTGAATATGTTTGTGCGTCTCTGTTTCTAGGTTTTCCATTCTATGTCTAATTCTCCACAGGCTAATTACTGAAACCACATACTAAGTGTTGAAATAAAGTGGACTGATTATTCCCACTTTATTCTTCTTAGCTATTGTACCAGCACCTTTCTTTTTTTAAAAAATTTTTTTCTTTTTATTGAGTTTATTGGTACAATCTAGGTATACAATACAGTTACATTCATTATTGGGATCCTGTACCTTTACATAATAGGTCTTGATTCTCATTTTTTCCCCTTGTCCCTGCCCTCCCCTCACCCCCTCCTCCCCTCCCCATTTACAAACACTTTATTTCCATTTTTTCAGTTT
>NW_022900915.1:32484477-32495698 GCF_012274545.1 Fukomys damarensis | reverse complement strand
TACAAGATATTTTACATTCACAGAGGTATGATACAGTACTGTCCTACATCAATAATACTAGAATCAGTTTTGGTTTGAAATTTGCTTTGTCTGCCAATAAGATTGCTATACCTGCTTTTTTCTGGGCTCCTGTCACATGGGGAATTGTTTTCTATCCTTTCACTTTCAGTCTATGGGCTTCTCTTTGCACTAGGTGTGTTTCTGGTATACAACATATTGTTGGATTTTGCTTCTTATTCCATTTTGCCAGTCTATTTCTCTTGATTGGTGAGCTGAGGCCATTGACATTGATGGTTATACCTGATATGTACTGACTGATTATTGACATGTTATTGGCCTTTTGTTGACTCTTTACTTTTTCACTATCTCCTTTTAGTTTCTTCCCTTGCCTATTTGATTTTCTCTTTTGGGCCTCATGGTGTTGTTGCCTTCATTGTCTTTTTCTAGGATCTTGTTTAGAATTGCTTGTAGTGCTGGTTTGGTATTCATGTAGTTTCTCAGGTGTTCTTTGTCATGGAAGTGTCTTATTTCCCCATCCACTTTGAAAGAGTTTTGCAGGATACATCAGTCTAGGTTGGAGGTTGTTCTCTTTTAGTACTTGAAATACCTCACTCCAGGCTCTCCTTGCCCTAAGGGTTTGTGTTGAAAAGTCTGCTGTGATTCTGATGGGCTTTCCTTTGCATTTGATTTGTTTCTTTTCTCTTACTGCTTGTAATATTTTGTTCTTCTGTTGGGTTTCTGGGATCTTGATTATTATATGTCTAGGTGTAGATTTTTTTTAATTGTGGCTAGTTGGGGTCCTATGTGCCTCACTTATCTGAATGTCAAGTTCTTCCCCTCTGTTTGGGAAGTTTTCTGTCATTAATTCTGTGAACAGCTTTTTTAAATCATTTGTATTTTCTCCTGCTACTTCATGGATTCCTATCAATCTCATGTTATTATTCTTTGCATCATCTAGGAGTTGTTGGATTGATTTCTCATGATCCCCTACTATTTTTAAGAGACCTCTCTTTTCATGGTCACTGACTGCAATCTTATCTTCTATATCTGAGAGTCTATCTTTGCATTCTTTTATTCTGTTGAGTACACTTTCTATGGAGTGTTTAATCTCCTGGATATCTGTTTGAATCTGTTTTATGGATTCCATTTCTTTCCTATGTTGAGTGTTTATTTTTTCCATTTCTTTCTCATGCTTGTACCAGCACCTTTCTACATAAATCTTAGAGAGAGTAATCCTGTCTGTATCTACAAAAATTCTGGCTGGGATTTGGGGTGAAGATGAATTAAACCTGTATATTAATTTATGGAAAATTAACATCTTTACTATATGAACCTTCCAATCCATGAGAAAGTTATGTTTCTCCATTTGTTTAGATTGTATTTACTTTGTTCCATCGGAATTTTGTAGTTTCTTTATATAAATCCTACATGTTTTGTTAGATTTACAACTTTTGTGTGTGTATGTGGTGCTCAGGATTATACCCAAGGCCTCACATGTATTAGGCAAGTTGTGTACCACTGAGGTACACTCCCATCTCCTAGGTATGTTTTTAATGTATTATACTTTTAATTTTTAATATTTATATATTCATTGTCAGTATATAGAAATTATACAGTATCTAGATGTATATATGTATATATGTGTGTATATACATGCACGTGTATATACAATATATAATTATAATAACATTGTTATATAATATATAGAGAGAAACTGTGACCATACCAAACTCAGTCTTTATAGGATTTTTCTTATAGATTTCTTGGGATTTTCTATGTAAAAAGTCATGTCATCTTCAATAGAGATAGTCTTCTTTTTTCCTTTCTAGCTGATTTGTGTTTCTTTTTCTTGCCTTACTGTACCAGTTAAGTCCTCCAGTGTTACGTTGAATAGAAGTGGTGTGATCAGATGCCTTTCCCTTGTTCCTAGGAAAGCATTCAGTCTTGCATCATTAAATATGGTAATGGCTTTATCAAATGTCTTCTACTCCTAGTTCTCTGAGTGTTTTTATCTGCACTTGATCTTAGCCAAAAGGCGGAGAAGCGATGAGAGTTTTTATCTGGATGGGTGCCAAATTTTGTCAAGTGCTTTCTCTCATCAATGATATGGTCATGTGATTTTTTTTTTTTTTTAGCATTTTATATGGCAGGTTACATTAATTTTCAAATATTTGAACTAAGTTTTTGCACCACTGGAATAAACCCCACTAGGTCATGGTATATAATTTCTTTCATATATTGCTGAATTCTGTTTGCTAATGTTTGCTTAGGAGCTTTGACACATATTTTCATGAGCAATATTGCTCTGTAGTTTTTGTTTTTTATAACATGCCTGGTTTTTATAATCTTCATAAAATACGTTTTATATTTTCCAAATGAAATTGTGTGAAATTGGTATTAATTCTGCATGCATTTGGATCAACTTTCTAAAGAAAATTTCTGGGCCTGTAGATTTCTCTTTTGGCAGCTTTTGTATTGCATATTCAATTTATTTAATAGTTATTAAGCTTCATAAATCATCTATTTCATTCAAGGCTAGTTGTGATACTTTGTGACTTTCAAAGAGATGGCCCATTTCATCTGAGTTGCCTGACTGCTTTGTGTAGAACTGTTCACAGTATTTCCAGGAAGTCTTTTTAATCTCTGACCTGAAATCCCTGTTTCATTCTTGGTGCTGATGATTTGTGGCTTCTGATTTTTTTTTTTCCTTTATTGGTCTTGCTAGAAGTTTGTCAATTTTATTGATCTTTTCAAAGAATCACATTTTAGTTTCATTGATTTTTCTCTATTCCTTTTTTGTTTTCATATGCATTGATTTTTCCTCTTTGGTATTTCCTTCTTTCTATTTAAAAATTTTCTCTTCTCTTTCTAGAGTCTTGATATGGGATCTTAGAGCAATGATTTTGAACCTCTCCTCTGTTCAAATGTAAACATTTAATACTACAAACTTCTTTCTCAGGACTGCTTCAGCTGTGTCCCACAAATTTTTATATCTTATACTTTCCTTTCTATTCAGGTAGATGTAATTTTTTATTTCTCTTGAGACTTTTCTTTGGTCTACAGGCTATATAGAAGTGTATTGTTTTTCTGCCTATTACTGATTCTAGTTTGTTCCCCTACAGTCAGAGAATACACAGTATGGTTTCAGTTCTTTTAAATTTGTTAAGGTTTGTTTTCTGGCCCAGGATCAATCAATCTATCACGATATACACTCCACTGACTCTTGAGAAGAATGTGATTCTGTTGTTGTGGAGGCTGTGGGTCCAGGCACAGTTCCAGGCAATGAACACAATAGACAAGGTCTCCACAATCTTGCAACTTATGTTCTGGAATGACAGTGATAATGAAGGAAAATAGAGACATAAAAACCTAGGGGAGAAAACACAGCTAGTAATGAGTATTATCATAAAAAGCAGGGTTCTATGTTTCAGAGACATAGAAAGATTGTTTTATAGTTGGTGCTAGAGGATGATGGGAAGCTGAGAAGCCCAGAAAACCATGTCCATAATCCAAGAAAAAGTCTCTGCTTACATTGCTCCAGTTTGCTCTGTCCTCCTCTGACCTCTTTCTGGCTAAATCTTTAAAACCACAGCACAGTTCTATATTCTTGGGAAAGCCTTCTGGAACATTTCTGCCAGGGAGAAGAAAGTGCACCTGATGTGACAGAGGCTGTAAGTCCTGGGCTGGAGAATAATCTGGCTCAGGGCAAAAGGGATGGGAGAGAAGAGACCACAGCAGTATGGCCAGATGAGGAAATTAAGCTAAATATATACTATCTCAAGAATATTCACACAAGTTACTGTTAAAGCCCTGCTCACAGTGAAATGCTGTACACCAGGATTCTCCTACTTCTTGATCTCAGGGACCTTTTAGCCTTTAAAACATTATTGAGAACTCTAAAGAACTTTTGGTTATGTGGGTTATAGCTGTTGATTTTATCCTATTATAAACTTAAAACTGAGACATTTAAACATTTCTTTTTAAACTAATTTAAAATAAATTCATCTCATGCTAACATAAATAACATGTTTTTTTATTGTTTTAGTCACTATCTTTCCCAAACTAAAATATTTAGAGATAATAGAAGCATTGTTTTACATTTCTGCAATCTGTTTATTTACTGGCTTATGAGAAGATGGCTAAATTTCTCATATTTGCTTTTCCATTGAATCTGTTACTCTATGTTTTATTTAAGGGATATGAAGAAAATTCAGCATTATGCACTAAATAATTTTATTGTTTTTAACCATAAAAGTGATAATACACATTTTGGTGTATTTTTTATCAGAACTATTTCTGCCAGTTGTATTCCTTGAAGTTATAGCTCATTTTATTTATTTATTTATATATATATTTTTGGTACTGGAGATTTGAACTTGGGACCCTGTGTTTGTGAAGTAGGCTACAGCACCCCTGAGCTAAATCCCTGGCCCGCATTTCATTTATTTTTGACAAAATGTTTGCCATACATTCAAATCTCCATAAACATTGTTTTCCTACCAGTCACACTTCCAGGTAAAAGTGGTGCTCCACAACAAACTGACTAGTTGAGCTTATAACTCAGATAGTTGCTTTTCCTCATGAATTCTTTCAGTATTGGCAATTTCACCTACAATTGCCTTTTTGTCCTCAACACAATGTGAAAGGCAAACTATATCTCACTGTATAGTATTTATGAAAGTAGTTCACTTCTGGGCTACACTAATGAACCACACTTTGAAAAAGTGTGGTTTTGCTGGACAAAAATGAGAACAAACAACCTATAATTGCTCACAAAATAGATGCATCTTAGAATACAATGTTGAGAGAAGGAAGTCAGAACTCATAATAACACATACCATGTGTCCTTTTACATGAGAATATAAATACAGGGAAAATTTATAAGTGGTATGAGAAATGAGCAGGATGGCTGTGTTGAGGGGTACTGAGTGGAGGGAGGTGTGAGGCAGGCCTCTAGACTGTTGCAAATATTCTATTTTTGAGCCTGTTGTTGGTTACATGGATGTGTTGAGACTATGAAAACATCATTAAGCTCTAGGTACACAATATGTACAGGTTCTATTTGTATATTTTATTTCAATATGAATTCAGAAAATAAGAGAGTTGTTTTCTTGTTTTTTGTTTCTTTCTCCAGAGATAAATGACTTCTTGCTTTCTAAAACACTAGCAATATTAGGTTGAAAAAGGTTTTGCATTGATTAAAATTTGAATCTGTCATTTTTCAGAGAGTAGATAACTCATACTTAAGAGTTTATTGGAGGTTTTTTGTTGTCGTTGTTCACTTGGCACTCCATACACACTTTTCTTGCACAGTCATCTGAACTTGATGAATTAATCTTGATAATATTATTTTAATATTGAGAGAAGGAAGTCAGAACTCATAATAATACATAATATTGAACTTTTTAAAATAAAAGCAGTATATGTGGTTGAATGCAAGCTGTCCATGTCTGATCTTCAGTGCAGGTTTATGCTTTTAGTAGGTTGTTGTCTCTGGATAAAAATCATAATGAATCAAGTGCCATATTTCATGCCTGTGGTCCAGCAGAGGGGCTGGCTGACATGGAAATAAAGTAACGTGCTTATTCATGCTATGGCATAAGGAGCTCTGTAACTAAAAATATTCTTTTGGAGACTTAGAATCAGTACCAAAAAGCATTTTAGATATTTGGCCTTTGCTAAAATAATATTCCCTTCTCAGATTCCTCTCCCACCTTCCCTACACATTTAACTGCTCTCCCTTTTCCAGGCTTGGCAGAGGCTCTGCCTCACCCACAAAGTCTTTTCCAACCGCTCCAGCCTATGGTTACCTCCCCTCTGCTGAAACCAGCACTCCTGCTTATGTTACCTATTACACATTAACTCAATCTATGTTTGCATATTTATCTAACTTCTACATTGTGCCGGGTTTAGTATCCAAAGACAAATGGTTCAAACCAGCTGGATAGACAAACCAGAAGATCACTTCAGCACAGTCTGGTAAATGTGACTCTAGACAGAAGCACGGGCATTGGGCAGTTGCACTAGGAGGTGCCAGTTGTCACGATATCAGGTAGAACCCAGACCGTGGGTAGATTAGGTCTCAACTTGTGCCTTTCTCTGCCATGCGCTCCGGGGCAGTTTCCTCAGGTGCAAAATGGAGATAACTGGTGCTCTTGTCTTGGAGCATTATAAGGAGCAGAAAAAGTTGTGTGTAGAGCACACAGTATGTGCCTGGCACAGGACAAGTGCTCAATGAGTATGGGATGTTAGCACTATTTTAAAGAATTTGTTTAATACCATAGTTCATGTGGTTCACTGATTGAATTTTATCACGATAGCAAATAGGTAATCTTAGTTAAACTCAAAATTTTAAATTCTATATCTTGAACTCATAAAGGGGCATGATTAGCATGCAATCACACTCAAGAATTGTGTTGGGTTTTCTCTATTTCCATGACATAATCAGAAACTATTTCCCATACTTTTCTTTCTGACTTTTCATTTGTAATTACTTTTTGGTTCTCTTGTATGTGGCCCTGTATCTCTGTCAAAAATTGACATCAGATGGGTGGAAACTGCTTTGGGGTTGGCTAGGGGAGATCATAGGCCATAAGCTAGGTCATCTGGCTTGGCCATTGTGAGCAGCAGGCTTCCTGTTGACTGAGGAACAGTTTCTCTACATGCGTAAGTCAACACTTACTATCCTAACTTACAACCCTCACGTCAGATACAGAGAGGAGATGAATTTACAAATGGTGGATAATGTCAAGAGCCTAAAATTCTCCTGTCACTCTTGGTTGTCCTTGATCACAAATCAAGGTTCTCTTCTAATGACTGCTTGTGGACAAAACAAACCTGTCAACAACCTGGGGGAGTTTTGTTCCCTCACTGTGACCCTGTCCTCAAGATGCCTATGACATCTTGACATCTGATGTCAGGCAGTTGGCTTATTCCTGAGGAAGTGGAATTGGGTCTCACAATATATACTCTGCCAAACCATTCATAAGCCACGTTTAGAAGCCGTTTAGCTACAACCCCTTTCCAAGAAGTATGTAATTATGAAAAAGAAAGACAGAGAGAGAAAAGGTACCACAATGGAGGGATAGGGTTTTTCTTTCTGTGAATGGGCAGAATGGGTAAGTTAGGAAGAGGGAAGGGGGAAATAGAAACCTCATAGTCATTATTCATTTGTATATCGAGCACTATGGAGGCACTCTACACACATTATATCATTTGATCCTTAGGATAAATCATTTTATAGGTGACAGAATGGGATGTCAGAGAGATGCCAAATAGTCTTTCCAATGTCACATAGCTAGTAAGTGGCACTGGCTCGGCCAATTCAAAGCTGTCGACACGACTAACAAAAATTAATGTCTCTCAGATCCTTGGTCTCTCATTCTTGCCAGTGAACATTTTGCTCCATCTTCTGCTAGGGGACTGTCAGAGCCTTACAAAGGGTCTCGGGTCCCTTTCTCTTGGATCAGGACCTCCAGCTGACCCTGTTTTTATCCTGATGATGAACAGGCATTGGTCTCCCCTTTCCTAGTTACCTTCAGAACCTGTCTCCTGTAGCAGAGGCTAGAATTATAAATACTGCTTCTCCTACCTCTTTCATTGCTGAGGCATGGGTCTGTGAGTACATTTTGTCAGAGGCTTCTGGGAAAGGTTTGATTCTTTAGTACAGAGACACCAAGAAGAGTGGCTGTCATTCCATTCATGCTGTTTTGGACATGGACAACACTGTTTTGTGAAGAGGTGATGCTTGGAGCTGAGACAGCCCTCTTGTGTCCATGAAATTTTGGGTCCCCTCTTCATTTTTTTAAGATGGTGAAAAACACCTTCAAGCACAATAGAACTTACCTATCCATTTCTTTTATTCAGCTGTGTGGAACATGATACATACATGTTAAAATGATCATGGAAAAGAATATAATATTTTTATGAAAACATTTTTGAGAATAAAGGAAACTTTGAAATTATTTAGATTATCAATCTTTCATTTCACAGAGAAAAAGTATCAGAGACCCAAAGCAATTAAAGGTCTTTTCCAAAATCATAGAGTTGGTTCATGACAGAGAAGCTAGGCCTATGACTATTTCAAATGTTGGGTCCATAAGCTATTTCTTGATGAATAACATATCACTCAGATGTAGCTGAGCTCTTTAAAATAGTTGTGACTAGTAAGTGACCAACTGAAATGATTCAGCTTGCCTGGTTCAGTTTGTTTCTAAATAGTTCTGAGTTCAGTTGGCTATTTAGTGAGATTATGTGACATTCTGTTTTTCTTAGATTCTTCCTCGAGTTTAATAAATTATTTGAAATGAAAGTATTGAGATTTTAGACATTGTGCGACTGAGAAACCAAAACATATTCTCTGATGTTCTCTCTCAAAATGACATTCATTAAACAAAGAAGGGCTGTTATCACTTACCGGTGCCATTTTTATAATTATATGCTTCACTACAGTGGGTCACAATTAATTTCCTTCTCAGCATATATTTTCAGTGTTAAATTCCACGGTACTAGGTCATTACGGATGACTTGGATATCACCTTGTCTTCTCTTGGCCTGTAGTGGGTTGATCTGCATCCTCTGAGAAGGTATCCTCAGGACCAGACTTGTGCTAACTACAAATGTGACCTTATTTCGAAATAGGGTCTTTGGAGATGTCCTCAAGTTGAGATTGGGCCACTGTGGATTAGGGTGGGCACCAACCCAATGACTAGTGTCTGATGAAGAAAGGGAGACTTGTACACAGGGACACAGAGGGATGGAGGAGGCAGAGGGAGAAAGCTATGGGGAGACAGGCACAGGCTGCAGTGAAGTACCTTAAAGACAACGAGTACCAAGGAGGCCAGCGCTCATCAGAGGCAAAGAGCAGGGAAGGGAGAATCCATCCTCCAAGGCTGTGGGGGAAGCATGGCCCAGGTGACACCTTAATTTCAGACTTCTAAGACTCCAAATCTGTGACAGAATAAATTTGTACTGTTTTAAGCCACCCCATTGGTGGTACTTTGTTACAGCAGCCCTGGGAAACTGGCACATAGCCTCAGGAGTCCCCACATGATACTGACTCTTCTTTTTCCTCTATGTCTTGAGGACAGTCAATGTCCTGGGCTTATATTTTTATATTTAATACATTGAATTCACCAATTGATAACGTTTCACATGAACTCCTAGAAAACATTAAAGCATCCATCTTTTCTATCTCCACATAATTATTAAGCAGATTAATAATGAAATATGATCATGTATTGATGCTAAGTAGAGGGAAAAAAATTAGTGAACTAAACAAGGTGTCTGGGCAGAGTGCATCCAAGACAGAAAAAAACAGTTATAGTAGCCATAAAACAGTAAATAAAGCCCGCTGAACCTCTATGACCCAAAGAAGGAAAAGAAGTTTAAAGAGTGTTATCCATCAGGAAAGATAGACCTAGCGTGTTAATTGGTGATCTTCAATCAGGCAGGCGTTGGGTCACTGACAACTCAACTCAGTAAGACATACTTGGGCTTACACCTGAAAGGTGAAGATTAATCTAGGCCTTTAAATGATGTTGCCATAACTCTGTCTCTGCCATTGCAAACCTCTGCCTTTCTCTGTATTGCATTCAGTAAACTGAATAATAGCTCCCCAGAGATATCAAGCTCTAAACCTTGGACTCTGTAAATATTACCTTTAAAAGACAAAAAGTCTTAGATCTTTGTCGATGGGATTAAGAATGAAGACATTATGGTGGGTCAACTAGGAAACACCTTAATTCAATCAATCATTAATGTTTTTGTATGAATGATGCAGAATTCCCTGAACTGAGGGGAAATGGTACAGGGAAAGATTTGGTAATTATTGTAGAGGAAAAAACAATGCAAAAATGGAGGCAAAGATTGGAACATTGCATCCACAAGCAAATAAATGCAAGCAACCACTAGAAACCAGAAGATGTAAGGAGCCAGTTCTATAGAATACCTGGAGGAAGCAAGGTTAGTTAGCATCTTGATTCCAGCCCATTGAAACTGATGTGGAACTTCTGGCTCCAGAACTATGAAACTCATTTGTTTTAAAACCTCCAAATTTGTGGTGTGATGGCAAGATAGTTGCAGCAGCTCCCCCATGAATTCAAGTAGTAAATTGGGAATGACAGAATTCTTCATTGTGCTTATATTTATGTTTCAGGAATCATTGTAAACTAACCAACATGGCTCCTGTGTCCTCTCCTTAATCAGTTGGTGTCTAGGGAATTAAATGTGGTCATTGGCTGAGCTGGATCATGTGCTCTGCTCCCTGATTCAAGGGTAAAATCCCACCTATCCACATGGTTTGGGGGCTGGCATGGCCTGGTTTCCTCAAGAAAGTTTGTCAACTAACCCCAATCCAAGAGGCATCCACCCAAAGCCCCTCATCAATAGTACCTTTATGTTATGATGCCACTCTCAGCCCTTGGTATTTTGTTTTATTGATCATTTCATCAGTATATTACATTATAGTTTTATATGTATGTGGCTTCTCTGCTACATTTGTAAATTCCTGGAGGTTAGTGTCTATGTTTTATTTTTAATGGGTGGCTCAAATCGTACAATTTTCTTGTTGGTGTTGTTGAACTTAATATTAAATAAATAATAATAAATTACAGCATTATATTGCTAAATATGTCACAGTAATAGCAAAATTAGACAAGAATACAGGTAGGTACTTTCAGATTCATCAAGTGGACTATGACTTCAGCTCTACGTTTTTGTCCTTCATGTATGACTGTACATTGTCTTTTTTCCATCTCCTCCATCCAATTATCTTTTCATCCATTCACCACACACCAAGTTTTTCTTGATTTTTGAACAATGACAGCTGTGCAGTCATATTTCTTCAGGGTCCCAATTTCTGTTTCTGGCTTCTAATATTCGTGTTATAGGCATATCTCAGCAAACAGAAATCTTATTTTTAGGACTTCTGAGGCAATTGCACCTCTGCTACCTAGCATTTAAATGGTGACAACCTCTGTCCTCCTTGATAAAGGAGGATATTAGAAATCTTTTTATTCTCCTTGGGTTTGTGGGTTTGACATTTATCTAAATCGTTGGCTTACAGGGAATGCATTTTTTCATGAAGGTCTCAGATCTGAAAAATAAAACATCGGATGGATCACAATTAAATAAAAAAGAACAAAAGAATCAATACTGATGGAAAGATAATGGAAGGTCATAAGGGTGATAGTTATGATTGAAATATTTTATATATATATAT
>NW_022900915.1:32480835-32484283 GCF_012274545.1 Fukomys damarensis | reverse complement strand
ATATATATATATATATGAAGATACCACAATGAAAGTCAATAAAAATATTTAAAAAATAGTTACAACTGAGTAAAGAAAACAAAATTCAAGATACAGATATATTTGCATTATATTCACTCATCTGTTGTAAAATCGAATGTAAAAGGGTAATCGATAAGTAATAGTCTTATTTTTAAAATATTTATTTAAAAGAAAATGAGAAAGATCTCTTACACCAGGTGGCCTTTAGTTGTTATGTACTATGGAAATTTAACACAGTTTTTTTTTTTTAGAGAGATTTAAAACAATTTATTGATCTGCTTATTCAGAAGTAATGGTTTTGGAATAGGTAAAGCAAAGAACGATACATTTAAAAACTAGTAACACAGTAATGAGGGATAAGTGTAGTGTCATTTGAGATTATCTAACTTTTGCAATATTTTCATGGAGTTCATTTTAATATGTAAATACATGAATAAACAGATAAAGCATACTTATTGGAGTATGCAGAGCCCAATACTTAGGAACTATGAGCACTTGTTTTCCTAACTGAACCAGAGTCAGGCTTCCTCTCAGCCTGTGCATGCACATCTCCAGAGGAGAAGGCAGGAAGAAAGAAAGAAGAAAATGCTCTCATTCAGGAGGGCACTGTGCTTGTCCCCCCCCCGGGCAGAACGGAACTGGACAGAAGGGGACAGAGCTGTCACTTGCCCTATATGTTGAGGGTGTGGAGGCAACTTAAGCTTCTTACATCCAACCCTAAGCTTAACATTATATTGTGTGTATGGCATGAAATTAAAATTCCTCATGAACATGAATATGCATGCGCTGTACCACTTCTATGTCTTTTACCAACAATAGTGTTCAAGAAATATTTGACTTAGCTTCTACCCTTCCTCTCTTCCTCCCTTGTTTCTGTCTTTCCTTCCTTTTTTTTCTTCCTCCTTTTTCTTGCTTCCTTCCCCTCTTCCTTATTTGGTTGGTTAAAAAAACAGACTTGTGGACGTTTGCAATGACACACACACACACATTAGCATTTCTTGTGTTCTAGGCAGTGTATGATATGGAGCTACAGAAAGATGTAACTTCAAAAAAAATTGTAGGCAATTTATGCTTTGTTTTTTTAATTATTTTCATCGGTACATATTTGCCCTCCATAATGTCTCCTCCTCGTGTGGAGTTGGTACATGTGCAGAACACATCTTAATTCCTGTTTTCATCCCCTTTCCCTTCTTTCTCACCCTCTTCCTCCATCTCTTCATCCCTTTCCCCTTTGAGAAAGCTATAACTCCCTACTTCCTATTATCTGGCTTTTATCTTGATCTTTATTTATAATTTGTGTTTCTCATGTAAGAGAAAGCACATGATATTTAAGCTGTGTGTCTGATTTATTTCACCTAGCATTCTGGTCTTAGAGTGCGTCTATTTTTCTATGAATGACTCAAGTTCATCTTTTTATGGCAGAGTAGTACTCCATTGTGTGTAAATACCACCTTTTGTGCTTTTATCTGTTGATAGACATATAGGTCACTTCCATGATTTAGCTATTATAAATTGTGCTGCTATAAACATGTATATGCATTAAAATACATGAGAAACAAACTGAAGGGTTGAGAATCTAAAAGCAAAAGTTGGTTGGGCATGGTGGCATATGCCTATAATTCCAACACTTGGGAGGCTGAGGCAGGAGGATGCCATTAGTTTGAGGCCAGCCTAGACTACATAGCAGGACCTTATCCCAGAAAACCAAAAATAAATTAAAAAAAAGAAAAGAAAAGGTGGAAGAAGCTTATTTCTGTTTCCATAGAAGGAGGAGAGCACTGAGTTTACATGAAAAGCAATGAAAGTAAAATTATAGGTATATCAGAAATTTTTAAGTTTTTACTGATGAGTTATCTTATATCAACGTAATGTATACAGAGAGATTGTTGCTTTTTCTCTCTGAGGTGAGTTTTTAAAGAGTGGTTTCTGAGTATATGTAGATCTAGCAGTAATAACAGTAAAACAATAAAACGTCAAAGCCCATATTTGGAGAGAGCTGTTCTACACATAAGCCTATTCAGGGAGAAAAATCGATTTATTTCCCCTCCTTCATTCTTCCTTTCCCCTCCTCTCCTTTTTCCTTTTAAAATTCCTATGGATTTTCAGCTACTATTTATCTTAGCAGCCCTCTGAGGAAGGTCAAATTCCTAACGCAGCAGTAACTAGAGTTACTTCCCGACCAGCCCTACTCTGACCTGTTCCCACCTTGCACTTCCACACAGAGAGGAACAGAACAAACACGGCCTGAACATCCGCTGTGAAGAGTCTGCTGGACCCATTTCCAAGGGGCTTCTGAGGCGCAGGGGCTGCTGGGAATACGGAAGGGAAGCGGGGCTCTCTGCCTCCATGTTACCTGGAAGCCAGTTTATCTCAACCTGGCGGCTGCGCTAGAGCCTGAGGAGCAGGACCTTAGAACCCTTGTAACAGAGCAGTCAGGATTACCTCTTCCAACAGAACCAGCCTTCCGGAAGAACACAAATAGAGGGGGGAATTAAAGTTTTGGTTTTAAGAATCCGTTTTGCTGCAGATAGTAATTCATGTTTTCACCTTTTCCAGCTTCTCATTTTCTAGGTTTAGCTGTTTTACTCCCTTTGGTTCTACTCGACAGCCATCTCGGCAACTCCTCCCTGGAATCATTTCCTGTCATGACATTTTTAGAAACCAAAATAACAGCATTTACCATGTAACAGCTAAATATTCCCATAGAGTATTTTGGTAAAACAAGCGTTTTTGCATGGTAGCTTTTAGCACACCACTGGTCATGTTTTCAGACCGAACCTCTTCTGGGTGTCCACAGTTTCTGCCTAACCAATAGGCTGATTGTAGCATTGTCTGCTGTCGCTCTGTAATCACATCTGGC
The DNA here is from genome assembly GCF_012274545.1 of Fukomys damarensis. Classification (NCBI taxonomy): domain Eukaryota; kingdom Metazoa; phylum Chordata; class Mammalia; order Rodentia; family Bathyergidae; genus Fukomys; species Fukomys damarensis. Next base: position 32,481,402 of record NW_022900915.1, on the reverse strand, counting down.
ATACAAAGCTGGCGACACTCTGGCTTCCACGCTGTTCTCATGTAGTGTCTTGTTTTAATTTCAGAACACACATTTTATTCCGGGAGTGAGGGGGATGGTGCTTTTAATAATAAGGGGCAGCTGTGTAATTTTCTGTAAAAAATGAAGCAGAGATACATTGTAATATTACGTGGGATTATGAGATACCACAAATGGAATGTCAGTTGGGCAAATTCAACACTTTCTGAATTCCTTAAATTTTTTAGAAAGAAAATAATCACTCCTGCTTTTTACAGCAGAATTATTTACTTAGCCCTTTACATCTTTAATTTTCTGATTTAAATTTAGTCTGTCATAAACTCAGAGAGGTGCTAGGAAAAATATCCAAAGTGCCTACAGACAGTCAATGTTCTTAAGCCACGATGGCTAAACCTCAAAAATAGATGCAGCCCCATCAAAGTGAAATTGCATGACTCAGTGTCTGGACAACTCAGGAGATGTTTTTTCTAGCAAGAGGAGAGAAGAGAGACTGGTCATTTTAGAAATACAGAATCATGGATGGAAGTTTACTTTGTTTTTGTTTTTGTT
>NW_022900915.1:32439392-32480742 GCF_012274545.1 Fukomys damarensis | reverse complement strand
ATATATCATATATATATCAGTTTACCCAACTCCCACAACTGAGAGATGAAACCACAAGATGCTCTTGTTGGCTTCCTTGGTGTATCTGGATCAGCCAGATTCTCACTTTCCTAGATTCTTTTGTGTACATATACAAGAGTGGCCATGTGACTAAGTTTTGTTCACTATATAAGGGGAAACCTGATAGATCACTGATAGATCACTATCATATATATATCAGTTTACCCAACTCCCACAACTGAGAGATGAAACCACAAGATGCTCTTGTTGGCTTCCTTGGTGTATCTGGATCAGCCAGATTCTCACTTTCCTAGATTCTTTTGTGTACATATACAAGAGTGGCCATGTGACTAAGTTTTGTTCACTATATAAGGGGAAACCTGATAGATCACTGATAGATCACTGATAAAAAGAGAAAGTAGCTTGATAAGAAAAAATATTAAGCTTCCCTGGCTTTGTGTCTTTGAATGGAAATGTGATGACTCTAGCTGAGATGCCATCTTGGACCTATGAGGTTGACAGACCAAGGATGGAGGGAAAATAGAGTAGGAGGGTGGAAAAAGCTTGTTTCCTTTGTTATTGTAGTCAGCCACTGTGCAAAATCTGAAATATCCTGCTTCTACGTTTCTTCCTATGTGGAACAATTAATGTCTTTACTTTTCAAGTCACTCTAAATAGTGGTGTCTTTCTGAGCCTGATAACCATGAGAGTACTGTAGGGGAGTTGCTTTATAGAATGAAAATTTATAAAGCTGTTTAAGACACTGGATTTACTGAACAACATATCAAACTGTTCACAATGAAAATTATGCGTGATTAGCCTGTATTGTGTTTTGAAAAGAAGGTATAATGGGTCAATTCATTGTGCCCTATTTTTCCCTCAGGTACTCTATTCTATGAATTAAGAGACATTTCTTTTTCACATAATGTAGGAAGTTTAAAGGGGGGAAATTGGATCCTATACCCCTATAGTTAATTATTTGTCTCTCTGGTGATGTTGTTTTCACAGACCATTGATAAACACTGCTTTTATTCTTACCCATGTTCCGTCTCTTATAAAACAGCAGTGTCTTCTGGTCTTTCTTTCACCTGGACATGGAGAGCGGTTGGTCAGTGACCACTGCTCTTTTACCACTGGGCCTGAGAGGAAGCATCTGTGAAACATCAGGGATGGTGACCATGCGGACCCTTGCTTGTGCTTAGGTGTAGTTCTCTACAAGTTGGAAGTGATAGACCTTCATTTCTCAGAGTGACAAAGAACAGCCACCCTTGTCTGGGAGAACTTCTTGTGGAGCATGGAAATGACTTCATTCCCTTTTGCTGATGTCCTGCAGGATGAGAAATAGTCAAGAGTTTCTGACTTCTCTCCTTCGGCTGCAAACTGCGGGAGCTTCCTTGGAGCACACCCGGCATTGCCCAGGTCACAGGCACAAGTCTTTCTCTGATTTTTCACCAATCCAGGTTGCCTCCTCACCTTAAATCCTGTCAGATTCATTTGACTTTGCAGTTCTCTCTTCATTGGCACTGTCTCCTCTGAATCCATTTGTCAGTAGTGTTCATGCCTGGAAACCACCTCATAATCCTAATCATTATCTGTAAAATTAAATAATTGAAATTTTTCTACTTGATAGATTTCTGATTATAACACTTGAAACCTTTCTATTCATTCACATCTATAAAATAATTATCATAATAAAGCTCTTTGAAGAAAATGTAGAAGTAAATGATTTCTTAGCTATAACTGGAAAATCATAAGCAATAAAAGAGAAGATTTTCTCTTCAAGACAACTTGGTCTTCATCAAAATTTTGTGTTTCTGAGTATACTAACAAGGTGAAAAGGCAGGTTTATAGAATAGGAGACGATATATATAAATCACGTATCTGAAAATGTGTTTTTAGCCACACTATAAAATACTTTCGTATCTCCTTATTAAAAAGACAATACCACTTGGAGAAGAGAAAAAATAAACATTTCTCTGAAGGATATAAACAAATGACCAACAGCCACATAAAAACATGCTCAACATCCAGAGCCATAGAAAAATACAAATTAAAACCATAATGAGATACTAATTTACATTTATTAGACTAACAGTGATCAAAAAGACAATGGCAAGTGCTGACAGGATGTGAAGAAATCAGAACCCTTACACCTTGCTGATGGGCATGTAAAATGCGATACATGCCTTGGAATATGGTCTGGCAGCTAAACATAGTTATCACATGACCCAGAAATTCTACTTTTAGGTGTATACCCAAATGAAAATGTGTCTAAAAAAATTTGAACATGAATGTTCATAAAAGAATGTTCATAGACGTGTAATTCATGATAGCCAAAAAGTAGAAACAATACAAATGACCATGAACGGATGAATGAATACACAAAATATTGTATATCCACACAGAGGAATGGTGTTCAGCTATAATGAGCAGTGAAGTACTGATATATGCTAAAGCATGAGTGAATGTAAAAATGATGCCGAACAGAAAAATACGAATCATGAGAGACATCACATATGACACGATTACATTTATACAAAAAACACAGAATCACCAAAGTTTTAGAGAGTGAGACCGTAGATTAATGGTTGACTGGGATTTGCACAGGAAGGAGAGAAATGAATGGGATGTGACTTCTAAAAAGTATGTGAATTCCGTTTAGGATGATGAAAATATTTAAAAGCAGATTATGATGATTATTGTGCAACTCTAAATATTCTAAGTAGCTTTAAATTGTATACTTAAGCATACTTAAAAGGTAATGTTTATAGTATAAGTCATATGAATTGAGCTATTAAAATAATGATTATATAACAATATAATAATAATATATATATTATATTGTTATATAATATATATATATAACCAAGGCCATTAAGTAATACTATATGTTTTACTGTAGAATAAAAACATTAGAAGTAAAAAAAACATTAAAATAAGAAAATAAAAACAAATGACATCAAATTTTAGCAGTGACCCAGTTATTGGTTATTATCACAATATATACTGTACCATCACACGGATGTCAGAACAGGAGATTCCCAGGAGGTTATGCGAAAGAAGGATCTGGTGCAATTCCAGTAAATGTCAAGTAGAGGTATAAGGTCTTTTGACTGATCAGGATTAAGAGAGAAAGGGTGCCAATACAGCTATGATTCTTTAAAGAAAATGTGGTGTATGTTGTAGGTAAAAGGACTAAAAAATCAGAGATTTGGAATTGAGCCTAATCCATCTTGGGTGCATACTTTAATTATCCTGAAAAGCTCTTACCGAAGTGTTATCTGGAGGACAATGTTAATCAGAAATTTGTAGGAAGTATACTTGTTAAAGAGAAAATTTAATTCTACCATAGAAGTATATGTAAGTCAGTACCTCTGGAGGCTTGGGGGAAGAGATGGAAGTCAAGAATCTATAATTTAAAAAAATGTCACTAGGTAATGTTTATGCAACTGAATCAGGGGACACTGATACAGAGTAGAAAAATCCACTGTTCACAGTTTCTATTATATACAACAGTGAAGTCCAAGTTAGCAAAATAAAATAGGAAAAATAAATTCTACAAAAATTGAAAAGAAGTGGCATTATGCTTAGTCACAATAAGTTTGTCTGGGAAAAAAAATCTACGGGAATCTGCAGTCAAGGATATTTGTAAAACCCAAGAAATTTGTGGATAAAACTGACTTAAAAATTTATAATGTTTAGCTAGGTTATTGAATATAAAAATAACAAAGGGCCAGGGATTTAGCTCAGTGGCTCTACTGCCTGCCTCACTAGTGGAAAGCCCTGAGTTCGATCCTTGGTACCTCTCCCCGCCAAAAAACCACTTAAATATTTTTGGAAACTCAGTACAGTTTATGTCCAACAGCACAAACTTGTATGAATGTAGTTTTTAAAAAAACAACTAAATATAATTTAAAACAGCAACAAAAGTTACTTTAAAATGATAACAAATAGGGCCCGGGATTTAACTCAGTGGCACCATACCTGCCTTGCAAGTGCAAGGTCCTGAGTTCAATCCCTGGTACAGGAAAAAAATAATGATAACAAAATAGATGAAATTAAAAAATAAATAATACTATCTACTAATTCATACATGCTAATGTAGTTAAACTCTACAGTTTTCCCTAAAACTTCAGGGAAAAAAGAGGAAGAAAGGCACATGAATGGGATTGGAGCTTTAGCTGTATGTAGAATACTTTTAGTAAAAGAGGGAGTAAGTATGGAGTAGAGATGGACTAGTATTAACACCTGTTTTCTCTGCTTAGGATGTGGTTAGCTTCTGTAATATATTACTTTTTGTATCTTTGGAATATTTTAAAAAAACAAAATGAATAAAAATTGATTTGCAGAACACAGCCTTTGATGCTGTTCACCTCTTTCAAATGAGGTGACATAAAGGTCTGTATTGGCTTAAGTCCTCTAATCAATATACGCCATACCTGCAAGCTGGACAGATGGCAAATGTAACATTCTCTCTCCTTGACAGATGGATGAGCTGGATGGTTTAATTACTTTCTCCGAGTTGCATAATGAGTAGCTCTGGAAACGAAATATTTTGGTCAATTACTCGGGCATCTGGCCACCACACAGCATGTCAGAACACAGTTCTTAGCCTTTATAGTTTCCACCATGAGACAGCATAACAGAATTGCATATTTTTAATTACAAATATAAGACAGAAACTCTATAGAATTTGTACATAATCAGACACTGTAGAATGAGAAAACACAAACTTAAAATTTCAGTTTTCTCATGACATTGCTCTATTGTGAGCAACCTTTTTCATTCTGACATAATCCCATCAAATGATAATTTATTAATCACTTTGAAAAATAAAATCTTAGACATTAAATAAAGCCAAGAGTAAATCAGGTTTCTTACCAGAGCATTTGGTTTTTCTGCATTTGAGATGGTGAGAACACAAGGCAAAGAGAACCTGGGTTATGGTTAGGAGATGTAAGTTTTCTTCTCACGCTTTCCAGTGATTAATTGTGGGCTACGTAAAGCCTGTACATTTTCCAGGGTCTGTAAAAGTTTCTAGAAGAAAAAGATTTATCAGGTTGGAAAACAGCATTAATCTTGAAATACTCTGCTTGTTTGAAGCACAGCAAAGAACTTGCTGGGACTGGAAGGAAGTGGAAAGTCATGGAAAGTCAGAGCGGGTGATGAGGCTGGATGGCTTTGGATTTTATTTGGTGACATCTGAAGACTTTTGAGGAAGGGGATAGTGGTGTTTGACTTATGATTTGTATTGGAATATTGTCATTCAGTAGTTGCAGAGCACAAAAAGAAACCATATTGTATCAGAACAAACATACAGGGATTTTTTGCTCACCGAATAAGAAGCCAGGATGTAGACAGGCCAACATTGATGCTGTGTCTCCAGAAAGTCATCAAGCCCTGGGGTTCCTTCCAGCTTTCTGTTCACCAGTGTTAGCTTGGAGTTCTTGTCTTGACTCTCTCAGGATGGCTACTCCATTTCTAGGAAGAACGAAAAGAAAAATTCAAAAGGTAAAATATTTATTCCCTCCAAAATATCCCTTTTTATAGTAGTACAATAACTATTTCTACTTCCAGTAGAAATATGCTTACATCTCTTTGGCCAAAAATGAATCAGCAGGAGGTCTAGGAGGTGTGTTTACACACATGTGTGTTGTGTCCTTACATTATGTGTGTGTTTACTTTATTGACGTATAACTTATATACAATAAATTGCATGCATAGAATATACAAAATTTGATGAGTATTGGCATGCATATGCTAATAAAATCACTATCATAATTAAGATACCAAATATTTCTAGGTGGTGAGTATTTTAAAAAGGGAATGTTGTCACATGAATTAATCAAATTTAGCGAGAAAGAAAAGGAAAAAAATAGATATTTGAGAGACACCTAACAGTATCTTCTACAATTTCTAGATGTATACATTCTTCAGGGGTGCTCCTTTGAGGGATTCATCTTCTGATTCATCTTAGTTGGTCACAGAAAAATTTTAGGAAGAGAGCCTGGGTAGCAACTCACTTTGGAGTTGTTTTTGACTTGTGTCTGCCTTAGAAGGCAGTGTGACATTGAGTGACATAGAGTGACTCTTTCAGAGTGAGATCAGTGTTCAAATCCCACTCTCATAAGTAGTTTTGAACAATGTTGTTCCATGGTATTTATTTAGTAACAGCGGTGTGACAGCTATTCCGCCCTTCCCTGGGCATGTAGCTGTAAAAAGGACAGTCCATCTGTTCACAGAGCCTACTGTCTGATGTTGGTTGAATCTTTTCTATAAATGGGAATTGTGACAAAGATGATTTTACTTCTTATAACAGGTAAATGTTAATTTAATGGTAATTGTTCAAAAGCTGCCCTAGAAGGGTTTCATTCTACTAATACTAGCATTTAAATTTGGGAATATATATATATTAAATAAAGTTTTACATATATATATATATATATATATATGTAAAACTTTATTTAATTACTTTATGATCATTTCCAATTTTTTACACAAAGGAAACTGAGTCTACCCGGAGGACAAACCTTCTGCTCAAGGCCACTCAGCTCACAATGGGTAGAGCTGAGATTCGCACCATCCAGCTGTCTCATTTCAGCCTGCACTTTCTTAACCACTATCCTACATGGTGGTTGCTTTTGGAGCTGCCTCCTCTTGGGAAATATTTATCCCAGCTGTGTATGGCAACAGTTTTGTGGAAATCCCAAATACCATAATGGTCAACTCTATTTCCCTTTTAAAACTGACAATTCAGAGATGTGCCCAGGAAAAGGGACTGTCATTGCCAAGCTCCTTGGATTCTCTGCCTTTAGCCTGGCTATGTGCTCCTTGGCTAGGCTCATTGCAGAGCTGCCAGTTCTGAGAGCTCAGGGCAGGCTGTGCCCTGGTAGACAGGAGCAGGAGTCACTCACCTCTCTAGGACTCTGTCCCTCAGGGACCTTGGAGTCTTGTTTTCTACTCAGCGTTAGTTGTGTCTGAAATGTGCTTGCATGTGCATCTGGAGTTAATCCCTCCAAATTTTTAAGAAGGCTGAGGGGTGATGAATGGAGGAAAACCAAAACGTAGCATTCTGTGAAAGTCCAAAATACATGTGGACAGTATTCCTTCCTAATATTCTGATAATCCATTCTTGGCTCTATAGTGGTTTCTCCCAATATTATATGCTTCAAACATACTTACACTCAAAATATTTATTTGGCAACTCCAAGTTGGATAATGTACTTATTACAGTGGGTCACCATTTTTCTTCTTTGACTATGAAGTAAAATATGATACTAACACCTCTACTATGTGTAATATGATGATGAGACCAATCCCCCTGTCTCTGAAGAACCACCTCAAAGGCTGCCTCTTTCCTGATCCCTGTCCCATATACTAAGAACTAATCTTCTTCCTCTAAATTCTTTAGCCTGTGTCTTCTTTGGTTTGTGTGTTTGATTATAGTTGTACTACTATTTCTCAAAGATAAAGAATTGGGAGCTAGAAGACTTTGGTGAGTGAGGTTGGAAGGAATCTTTTCCCCTTCTAATCATTTGAAGTTGCTGACATTCAATGCAACTAACATGGACATTAACAATAGGGATTTATACGTCTGCGCCATGGGCTAAGGTGACTCAGGGTCAGGTTCTGCAAGAGAGGCAAGTACGGCTTAATAGGAGGATTCTGGAATGGTGAGGAACCTCAGAGCCTTAGTTTTGGGATTAGTATTGCATGGTTTTTCTTTGCCAGAGTTTTACTTATATGAATCTTTATTTAAAAGTGTGAACTGATTTTGGTGAATATCTGTGCTCTAATTTTGGTGAATATGGAAATTAGTGGTATGTTAGTTTCTTAAAATGGGACCTACAAATTTTATATTCTTTCTAGCCCAGGAAAGTAATTATTAATAGCTTGAAAATCTCCAGGTCCTTGGAAAGTTTCTATAATTTGTACATAAAAAGGGACCTGAAATCATTTTCTAGATAGAATATTGACAAAGCTTTAAATTCTTTTCATCATCATTGATCAGTTCAGATTATCAGTCTCTTCTTGATTCAGTTTTGGAAATTTGCATTTTTTTCTGTAAACATTTTTATTGAGGTTTCAAGGTTCTTGTCGTAAAATTATACATACATATTTTTAACAGTTGAAAAAACTGCTGTGTGTTGATTTATCTCCTTAAAATTTGTGAAATTTTTCTAAGGGTTGGCTTTAATTCTAGTCTTTTTCTATTTTTGTAATTTTAAATTTATATTTAATTTTAATTTTTTTTTGTTGCTTTCTCTGGTTACTTAATTCTCTACTGAAATTGTATCCTTAGTTCAGATTTTCATTACTTATTGGTAAGTAGTGAGATTATTTGTAATTTTTATTAGAACAGATTATGAGTAATGAAAGTTGATTTCTTACAAAGTTTTTATTTTAATTATCTCTCATGATTAAAAGATAAATATAATATTATTTTTTCAAATGATCTTCAAAAAAATTAAAAAACAAGGAGACAGATCCATGATAGTAGACTTAGAGGCACCACTCTGAGACTTTCACCCAGGTCAATACACAAGCAGTTGCTTTGAAAGTAGGGAGGACCAACTCCTGGGATACAGTTTGAAGGAAAAAGGGAACAGGTGAGGTCCAGAGACAGGCTTGGCTGGAATAAGGGGCAAACCACCACCCAGTCTTAGTGGTGCTGGCAGTGCAGGGCTGGAGACTGCACCAGTGTATGAAAAGTACCGAGTTCTCCAGGGGGCCATGGCTCAGTGCCCAGCATAGACACACTACCCACCTGAGTACAGGCCATGCTGAGTGATTCTCCACTAGAAGGTGGGACCCAGAGTCTGAAATACTCATTTAGGAAAACCTCACAGGACCTGGGCACTGAATGGACAACAAGACAGAGCACCCCAGAGGGTGGCAGCGGGAGGACTAGAAACCAGTTCTGAGGACAGAGAGAGACAGAAGGGATGGCTTAACCCAGTAGAAATCCAGAGCCACAGGATGATTCCGAGAGCTTAAGCAGAGCTAGAAATGCTAAAGTTGGACGCCAATGATAAATTTACTGAGAAAGAAATCAGAAAGGCAATTCCATTTACAAAAGCTTCACACACTTTTAAATATCTAGGAATCAACCTAGTCAAAGAATTGAAAGACCTCTACAATGAAAATTATAGAGCAATGAAGAGAGAAATTGAAGGAGGTAGTAAAAAATGAAAGCTCTTTCCTGTTAATGTATTTGTAGAAATAATAGTTAAAATCACCATAATACCAAAAACTACCTAGAGATTAAATGCAGTAGTAATTGGAATTAAGATCAAGAATCAATGAATGGGATTACATTAAATTAAAAAGTTTTTGCATAGCAGAAAAAACAAGTAGCAGAGTGAAAAGACAACCTACAGAATGGGAGAAAAATCACTGCTACATACTCTTCTGATAGAAGATTAATATCTGGAATATACAAAAAAACAAAATTAACACTCCTAAAATTAAAAAAAAAGGGCAAGTGAATGGAATAAACATTTAAACACACACAAACACACACGCACATGTACACACACACACAAGTGGCCAGTAAATATATGGAAAGGGTTCAACAACTTTACCTATTACAGAAATGGAAATCAAAACTATATTGAGATCCTACCTCATCCCAGCCAGAATGGCTATCATCAACAATGCAAAAAACAATGAATGCTGGGAGAATGGGAATGTAGGAATAAACCCTCCCACATTGCTTTGGAAATGCAAACTAGCACAACTGCTACAGAAATCAGGATGGAGCTTCCTCAGCATACTTAAAAGAGAAATACCATTTGCTCCAGCTATATCATGCTGGGGTTAATTCCAAAGAGAATTGAAGACATCAGATTATTGCCATGTATGGATGTTCATATTTGTAGTGATATAATGTATAATTGGTAAGCTGTGGATGCAGCCTAGATGGCAGTCAAGAGAAGAGTGGATAAAGAAAATGTAGTATATATTAAAATGGAATATTATTCAGCCAGAAAGAAGAATGAAACCAAGTCACTTGCAGAAACATGGATAGAATAGGAAACCATCATGTTAGAAAATTAAATATTGTGTGTTTTCTCTTACATGGTAAAGCTAAAATTTAAATACATGAGTGGATGAAATAAAAGAAACATGATAAAAAATGGGAAGATACTCTTGGAAATGGAAAAGAGAATCAGAAGTTATAAGGAGGGAAGGAACAGAGGTAACAGGATTGAAAATCATCAAAATATGTTATATGGATGTACCAACTCCCCAAAATGAATATCACTATTTTGTATTATATACATTTACTAGTAAAGTAAATGAAAGTAAAAACAAGAAAATAAAGGCCACTTATCATTCAACTATCAGGTTTAACAAATTTTAACTCTTTTTTTTTGTTTGTTTTTTGTTTTTTGAGACAGGGTCTCACTATGCAGTTGAGACTGACCTGCAACTCGCTATGTATCCCAAACTGGTCTCGAACTCACAGCAGTCCTCCTGCCTCAGCCTCCCAAGTGCTGAGATTACAGGCATGTGTCACCACACCTGGCTAACAAAGTTTAACTCTTTAGAGCATATCCTTTTAGATTAGTTGCTTCTCTCGCTCTTAAACAACATCACATTATAAATGAAATTTTATATTACTTCCCTTTTAGATAACATTTCAATATGAAAAAGATCAAATCTATATCATCATTTTTGATATCTGCATAGACTTCCATGGCTTGGAAATACCATAATTTAAAAAGATTATTTATTATTTTTATTTATTTATTTATTTTTCACATTATCATTATTTTTCTTTTAACTGAAGCTTAAAATTTGTACATATTTATGGGGTACCATGTGCTGCTTAATATATATTCACTATTAACAGTATATAATATTCATTAAGATAAATCTATAACTTCTCAAATACTCTTTCTTTATGTGATATGGCATAGTTTATTTAAACTATCTACAATAAATGAGCATTGTATTTGTTTTCTAGGTTACTACAGTGAGTCTCCAGTTTAGGAATGAGTTCCATTCTGGGAGTTGGATTCATTGGTAAGTCTAACAAAGTGAGTCTTACATACCTTTGACAGAAATTTGTAGTGTAAAGCATTTATAAACCAAACACTCACAAATACTGTAAATAAACTATTTTTTCCTTTTATAGTTACCTTAAAATGGTGGCACAGTTCAGTACTGGCATCTAGGGGACCGCATGGAGTGGACAGGGTGAGAGTTACTAACTGGAGAAGGGAGGGTAGGTGGGAGATGCTGGAGTGACATCTATTATCTTTTTGCTTTGGTCCAGTTTCAATTATTTGCACTTTTGTTCCCATGGTTATTGCTTTGAGCTTCCTAGCAGTTCCCTCCACATCACCACTGCTTTTCCTCTTGCTTTCTAATGTCCTAAGCACTGACTGAGGTACTACTGTGAAGTATCACATTGTACAGTAAGCATGTGACAGCACAGCTGTGACGATGCCTGCCACACACTTGAGCTACTTTTGTGATTTGTTCCCATCTATAAATGTTTGTAATGCAAGGTCTGTTTGTATCTGTGAAAGTCTATAGCTCAAATGTTCTAAGTCAGGGACTTACTGTATTTGTATTTGTCACTTTTCTGTTGCTGGAACAAAATGCCTGACATCTGCAATGTAAAGTAGTAGTAGTTTATTTTGGCTCACCTATTTGGAGGGTTTAGTCAATGGTTATCTCACTCCAAGGCTAAAACATTATGGCAGAAGCCATAGTAAAGAAGAGCTGGTCACTCATGGCAGCTGGAAAGAGGAAGGGTCTTTATGAAGATGGTCATTAATTTGTTATACTGTAGAATGTTTTTTCTCCCTGCATATCATTTTTGAGGGGACAGTGGACTTCCCATGTTTGGCATTTCCCCACAAAGTGAGTAGATTAGGCTCCAGCTTTCTGTTGTTAAGAAAGATACAGCTGTTGTTACAGCTGGATAACAACTGTATCACACTTCACAGATCCATCTCCACAGCCTGCAGGTCTGGGGTGGAGTGCCAAGAAGGTGGACCCCTGGGTGTACCAACAGAGGAATGTTGACTGAATGGTGTTTTCTGTCTATATTTGGTGAAGCTCTTGTGCAAGTGTCAGATTTTCGAGTCCAGCTTTTCTAACCGCCATCTTGCCTTCTGCTTTGCGCCATCTGCAGCTGTGCCCAGCTTCCTTCCAGCTGTAATCTTACTCATGGTTTGGCCTCTGTGAGAAATCCAGGGGCTTCAAGAAACTCTCCTTTCATGTGCCAGTGGTCAGCTTCAGCAAAAAGAAAGCCTGGGGCGGGGGTGTGGTTCCTCCCTACTGTTCAGACACTTCAGCCACCAGATCTGTACCTCCAGGAAGGAGACTGTTCAGAAGGATTTCCAGTTGTTCCTTGGTCTTTGGTTTTATTTACTTTTATCTGATCTATTTTATTTCCAGCTGAAACTTTTCTAAGTTTCTACTTTATAGATAATACCTCCCTGCTTTCTAAATTTGAAGGTGATTTTTAAAATCTTTTGTGACTCTGAACAGGACAGTGGAATTCTGAGAATGGAGGACATGAGACTCTTGTGCTCTGATTCACATTTCCAGTTCTTTTAACATCAAGTCTGATGATCATAATAGACATTCAAATTGCAGCCAATGGCCAAAGATGAAAATCATTTTGAGCTTAAGGGCTAGTAATTGTTTTATGTAACTTTTATATTATTCTTGCCTAGGTTGAAATCTCCATATTTCTTTTCAAGATATTTCAAATGGCAATACTAATAATCAGGTTGTCATCAGAAAAAAATTGAGACTAATCTTGAATAAGTTCAAATATTTATTCCATAATTTATAAGATAAATTTTGTTTGCATTCTTTATATCCCTCAGGCTCAAAAAGATATAAAGATGAGTAAGAAACAGCCTCTACCTTCCTCAAAAAAGCACACATAATAACATAGTAGTTTATTGGCAACGACTACTATTTTTTTCTTTTCCAGGTCAAGTAACAATTCATCTTTTGAAAATGGAAGTATTCAGGATAAGTAAATGCCTTTCCTCCTGGCAATGCAGATCTTGTTTATTTGAGCAAATCAATGAAAAAATTATTTCACCATGGGCATACAAGAAACTTGGAGCATTTCTCTCACTAATCCTGAAATAAGAAAGGAATAATTTTCCCTCTTCTATCATCCTAGACTCACTGGAGTCAGAAAAGTTAAAGTTGGCTGAATTTATATTTCCTTTTAGTATTTTTGTTCAGTATATATTATTCTTCATTTTATTAGTAACTGGCATCAGTGTGCAATCACATGTTTATTTTTAATACTGCTATATTCCCATCTGCATACAGAACAGAAGACAAAATATAGCTTTACTTTCTGGAGAAGAGCTATTTTAGTTCTGAACTTTCTAAATGCTACATGGTATAGGCCAGTAATAGAAGTATTTTGCTATCTAGAAATAAAGATATGCATTTTTCATATATATGCAAATAAGTTTTATCAAAAGTAGTGGATTTTGCATATCCAGCTTCATTTAACGTGTTTTTTTTTTTTTGGTAAAAATTACTGTAACCTTTTTCTATTGTGTCTTATCTTGATAGGAATATAAAAATAAAATATACTCTTAGCCGGTGCATGATCACATGACTCAAACTATGTCCATGGGACAGAATTTTTTTTTCCTGAGAATTTCCTATCTCATAAAACAATTGTGAGGAGGGAGTCAATACATGCAAAGTCTTTATAAGTGTTAATGGCACAGAATAAGTAGTACATAGTATGAGCTTTTAATATTCTAAAGCAGAGTGACATAGAATAAAAAGTTCTTTGAGTTGGAACATTACAGTCAAACTGCCCTGATATTCCCTTAGTTCCTCTAACTTGTTCCTTAGAGCGTCCCATAAGTGACTCAACTCTCTATTTCTTGCAATCTAAATGTCTTGATGGATAAAGAGAACTCAGTAAGCCTCTAAACACTGCAATTAAGTGATATTCCCCAAATTTTCTTTTATATTTTACTTTGAAGGGTATTTTCTTATTCCTTCAGAATACAGTGCTCTCTCATTCTGAGAAATTATATCAAATAAAATAATAAAACAATAGTAGGGTAATCTGACAGAGAATATTAAGACATGAAAAATCATGGAAGTAAATAGCTGGGCTCAGAGTGGCATTAATTCTTTTTTTTCTCCCTGTGGTACCAGGGATAAAAGCAGGGATCAGACTCAGGACCTTGTGCTCGCAAGGCAGGCATAGTGCTGTTGAGCTAAATCCGCAGCCAGAGTAGCATTAATTCTTAAAAGAAAAATCACTACCACTGAACTCCTATATGTCATATATTATTTCTAATCTTTATAGTGAGTTTGCATAAATATTAACTCCTTTTTATAGATGAAATAACTAAATGTTTGGAGCTTATTCAGCTAGCTAGAAACTAACTAGAATTATGCACCAGGTTTGCTCAACTACAAAGCCTGTACTCTCTTTGTAATTATAATATCACATTTGAATTTTCTTAAATCATATGATACTATTTCTGTGATCAGTATATTAAAATTTTTAAGTGGTGTTTACTTATTTTTTCATTAAATATTTATTGAATAATTATGTGAGTAATCAAAGTGTCATGGACCTGTGTAAATACAGCTTCAGGGAACATATCAAAACATATTTGAAGAAGTAGGGGTGGTAACATCATACAAAGAAAGAACTTGTATAAATTTTTTAGCTTAAATCTAAAATATGCCTTCTAGTCAAAGGCAATAATAATATGCATCCCAGGTAATCCATTATCGATTTATTTCAAAACATTACAAAAACTCCTGTATTTTCATTCTTGTGCCTCTAATTCCTATCAATCTGATTTTTCTAAATACATTCACAGTATGGTGGGTGCATCTTTAAAAGTTCTAGAGAATTTTAATTCACCTAATTTTAGGGCCTTGCTATGCAGCAAAAATGTAAAAGGTATCATTTGCTAAAGAGAATCTGGATAGAGTTCCAAATATTTCAATATTACTGGTAAGAATAGCCACAATCCTAGCCTCCAAGGATCTGTAGGATGTAAGGATTGTGCAGAAACTTTTTTAGCTAAGGCTGAAAATCACTTTACCTTTACCTTTTCCAGCCTTCATAATAGAGATCTTGAAGGAGTGTGTAGAAACCCATAATTTTAATCTTTTCCTTCCTCAATCTCACACCATCTGCAATCCCTGTTCAGCAGCAGAAGGAAAGAGGTTAAACAAGTCGCTCTGCTGATGGCAGAGTTTACTTAGTTTGTGCAGAAAAAATTTTCTGTGTGCTCAGAGATATCATTGTTTGCTTTCCATGTAATGGAAAAAACCATAAAGGTAATGAGTAGACACACCGGCAGTTGAAATACCAAAGAAGCATAATTAGGCTTTGGTTTTACACAGGCAGGAAGTTTGTGCATATTCATATCATTACTAATGATTAATTTTATTTTTAAGGACTTTGTGTGAGATTATATTTGGAAAATGTGTGCAGTGCGATTGGGGTCGGTGGTGTTTCTATGGAAAATAAACTGATGAAAAGAACAAAGCCAGATAGAGTTTGGATGCCTGAATAAATGGTTTAGATCAAAATGAGGTAAGCAGTACGAGTGTGAGCCTTTATGATTACTTAGCAGAGAGACTGGCAGAAGGCTAGAAAGTAATCAGAACCGAAGAAGCTTAAAAACAAACAAGCAAACAGCAACAACAAAACCCAAACTTTCGTTTTTCTTATAATTGGCTTTGATATATCTGGTTGCCTTTTAATTTCTTTTCAAACAGGGGTGGTATTGAGTAGAGATCAATTTCCTTATAGAAAAACAAATTATGGCTAGTTTTATAGTTTCTCATTTGCTCCTCAGTTTCTCTGAGCTCCTTAGGGTGCTATTCATGCGAGACTGGTGTTCTGTGGGAGAACATGAGCTTTCTGTATTCATAGTGAAGAGCTGGTCTGGACAAGAGATAGCGTCAAAGCAGCACCACACTGGCCTTTGGAATGCGTGGATAGGTGGCTGGAGAATCCGTTAAAGAAGGGACTAAACTGAGGAACCTCGATCCTCTCAGCACTTCCCAAACCATCCCAGGTCACTGGCTCCAAAAAGGGTGGAGATTTAAGCAGACTCCAGAGTCCCAGCCAGGCATTCCAAGCTAAGTGTTTCCAAGGTGATCCTGGAACCTGCCTTCTGTAATTCTGAGGATCAGCCCGGATTCTGAGCTACCGTTCTAAGACGTCTGTGAGGAAGGACACTTTCTCACCCTAGTAGCACAATTGCTAATTTCCAGGCACACAAATGGA
This sequence comes from Fukomys damarensis, assembly GCF_012274545.1. NCBI lineage: Eukaryota > Metazoa > Chordata > Mammalia > Rodentia > Bathyergidae > Fukomys > Fukomys damarensis. Next base: position 32,464,466 of record NW_022900915.1, on the reverse strand, counting down.
CACTAATGTGTTCTCAGTTAATTTCCCATCACTGGGACAAAATACCTGACATCTGTAACTTGAAGGAGAAGTTTATTTTAGCTCACAGTTTCAGTGGGTTCAGTCTGTGGTTGGCTGCCTCAAGGCAGAAACAGCACAGTAAAACAACATGGCAGCCAAGAAGCTGAGAAAGGCAGAACCAGGAACAAGAACCCTTCTAAGTCAAGCTCATGGTGGCTAGCCCTTTCTGCCCAGCACCTACCTCTTAATGTGAGGTTTGGGGAGATATTTTAGATCTGAACCATAGCAAATAATAATAAGTTTGGGGCAAGTTTTTCAGCATATCATTTTTTTAAAAGGCAATCCCGGCTCCTCACTCCTACTCCCCAAAAATCTGCTAGCTTCACTCTCCAGCAATCTGAATTTGACATATTTCATCTGCTTTGCCATCTTCTGGGTTGACTTTGCCCAGGCCAAATATTAGGCAGCTACTATAATAAGTAAAGATGTATCTCAAAAATGAATATTGAAATATAGTAATGTCACTTCTTAGTGGAGGTTTTAGAAAATGGAAATTTACCTACTGATTGTCAAAACTTTTAAAAAAATGTCTTGAAACTTTACTGCCTTCATAAAATATTGTACTTTGTGTTTTTCTAATGACTCAGAATTTTCGTTACAAATAGGACTTTGCTGTGCTCTGCTACATAGTAAGGAAATTATGAAGTACAAAGTTCATTTTCTCTGTGATTCTCAGTTTGTGTTATTATTGGTTTGGTTTGCCTGTGGGATGCTGTTCATGCTGTCTCTCCTTTGCAGGCCAGATGTCTCTGGGGTACCACTGTCAGTATGTCTTCCTAGGACATATGCATTACTTCGTTTTTTCATCTTTTCCTCATATCTGTGGGATGCAGTACCAAAGAACCAAACTTCTTAGAACTAAGTCTTAATGAGAGTGAGTTAGATTCTGGGCAAGGGTCTGGCCATCTCTCCTGGGAGCAACTAACTGTTCAGCTTTGGGATATGAATGCCACATGTACTCTGGCTGCCCAGAATATTTTGTTGACATGTTTACTTCGTCTACTGACTTGCTGGAGTGGTTAGGTTGGAATATCGAAGGAGGTTTGGTCCGTATGCACAAAACTTGTAGTGAGCATGTGATAGTTTGCGTCAGCATCTTCCAGAGTAACATGCTTGAACTAGAGAGAAAAGAGGTAATACCCAGCTGCAAAGAGGAGGAAGTACAAGTCAGAACATTGATTGTTCTGCTCTCAGGGCGTTAGCAATGCTGGGTCCTGGGTTGCAGCAGGAAAAGGTCTTAACTTCTCCTCCTTCCTGTCATTTTATTTCTCCACCAGAAAATCACTTGGCAGCTGTCATAGCCACACAAACCCTTGGCTGCTTGGTAGTTTAGAAAAATGCAATCCTTTTCTATGAGCTGATAATCCGAGCAAAGAAAAGCACCTGCAGGGTTATCTTAAGGAAGCAAAGTAGCAATAATTAATGCCCAATCTCTAAAGAAAGCTCCCCCCGCCCAGCTGATCTGCTGTGGAAGGTATTAGGTGCCACAGAACATTTGTGTACAGAGACAGAATGTACATTTGGGTACAAGTGGGAGGACATTCCTAGCTTACAGGCAGGCTGTGGATAGTAGTCCTTTGGTGGGGCTGGGCTTACAGAGCACACCAAGCAAGTTGCAGATCTGTATACTGTTGAGGTCTGCACAGGGCTCCCTCTTGACTTTCTGCTTTTTACCATTAACACCATAAATCCACCTGCTGAAAGTGACAGCTGTCCTGAAGCATTCTGGGCCTTCCCTTTACTTATCTCTACAAATCCTACTGTGCTTCCTCTCCCCTTCCTGTTTTTCTCTCCTTTGCTCCTTATCCTTCTTGGGCCCTTTCTGAAAGTGTGTTTTAGTTAGACCACTGGCAGCACATTGCCTGAGTGTCAAGAGGGGGAAGACTGTTATAATGACCCACTGAGCTTTTAGTCTCTGCAGTCAGCACCGTTCAGGCTGAGCTAAATGGGGTGGTATCCATGGTGAGAGAAGCGGAACGCGCCAGGCTTTTGTGCTAAAGGGAGAAGAAACACATGTTGCATATTTGGGCATGTTTGAAGGCAGTGATTTCAAAGTGCTTATCCTGAGTTTATTATTACTAATCAGCTTGCAAGAGAGAATAAGTATACACAGAGTAAATGGCAAAATGGGATAAAGCTCCAAAAACTTAAAGCTGGAGCCAAGTAGAAATGGATTAGTGTAAAAAGATGCTTAATAATTAATGTTGAATTTGTTTATTGCAGTGACAATAACTTTAAACAAACTAAGCAGTTATTTCAACTTTTAAAGGACTGATTTTAAATCTTGACAATACCACAGATAATAACTCACAATCAAAGAAAATGTGCCAACTATTAAATATTTGAATTCTTGAATTAGCAATTTTCCAAGAGAAGGGCTAGGATCTTTCACAAAAGAAGCATTTGGTTTTTCAAATATGGAGTTAATATATGGCTTTTAAAAAATACTGCTGTCAGAATTATCATGAAACATTACTGACTGTTAATACTTTCAGGGTTTTCTTATTCATGGGCATGTTGACCCCTATTGAGATTTCTCTACTTTTTATAGGTAATTACAGCTGTTCATAGAGAAAGGTTAGCCTTATGACCCCTGACCAGCTTATCCTTGGAGTAAATGTTGGCCTGTGTCACATAGCTGCCGAATGCCCTCTTAACTTATATCATCCCAGGTATTTTTTATAGGGTGATATTTATTTTTTTGGTACCGGGGATTGAACTCGGGTCCTTGCGCTTGCAAGGCAGGCCACCGAACCGCTGAGCTAAATCCCCGGCTATAGGGTGATATTTAGAGATGAAGATAAAATTGTATCCAAAAAATGGATGAAGAAATAAATATTTAAATTAGACAGGGCATCTACTGTCATCACTGATAGTTTGATTTTACTGTACCTTTAATCCATTTATAATTTTCCTGTGATCATTAGGCGAATATTTTTTTTGCCTATGTGGAGAATAATAGATGCTGGAGGCTGAATGCCGTGCTCCAGTTTGGGTATCACCTGTAGTTCTGTGATCTTGAAAATTTATTTAAATTCTCTGTGCTTTTACTAAAGAGTTAATAATCCTACTTCCTTCATAGGATTGTTTTAAAACTGTAATTAACTGAAAGCACAGACCTCAATGCCCAGCACATGGCTAAGATGAAACAAAGGTCGTCATGATTGTTCAGGGCCTCCCAGCTGCAAATGAGCCCATCATTTCTGTACAAATTTTGACAAATGGAAAAAATTTCCAAACTAATTGAAAAGTGCATTGTCTTTGCAGCACATCCACAAGTACTGTCCAAGATACCTACATTAAATCCAATAAACAAACCAAAGCAATAAAACCCACTTCACGGGCACTCACCTATTTGTTGTATTCATGAGAATTGGGTTTTAGGCATGTGAAATCATGGATTCATTCATTCTCTGAGTTGGGAGCAGAAATTTAAATTCATGTCACCCTCTGCAACTGCTCCAGTCCTCCACCCCATTCCCACGGAGTAGGTATTCAGTCTGCACTTGAACCTTTCCTGTGGTGGCAGCTTATACCTGAGAGCCAGTTCTGATTGTTAGAGAGACATCTTGGGTTGGGTTGAAGCTGCTTCTCTGGCTTTCCTCCAGCTTTTCTTCTCTTATTGGCTTCTGGGTCTCTCCTTGTGTCAGTGGCTTACATGTGTGTTATAGCTGTTTTCTAGTATCTCTGTTCCCTTCACTTTCCAAACATCAATTGCAAGTCTTCAGAGTCTTTCTCAAACCACATAATTTCAAGTACTCTTAAGTTGTGAGTAATGAACTTTGGAACTGAACTTATTTCAATTAGAAATTGCATTTAGCTGCAAGCAACAACAATCACCAATATAGCAGCTTGAAAAAAAAAAAGAAATAAATATAAAAGCCTACAGTGACCAGAGCCAGTGTAATTCCTCAAATTCATAAGAGACACAGGATCTCGGAGGTTTCTTCTCTTCTAGCCTGGAGGCGTGATTTTCACTCCCAGGTTTTGTAGGTTACCTTTGTAGCCATCCTGTTCCCATTTCCTGTAGGAAAGATGAGAAGAGAGGGAGCCACAGGTGCGATGTTCTGAGTGTGGCTTCCCTTGTATGGGACCCGTCTGGATGCTGTTGCAGAAACTCTTGTTTTTTTTGTTTGTGTGTTTGGTTTTTTTTTTTTTTTTTTTTAGGTACCAGGGATTGAACTCAGGTCCTTGTGCTTGCGAGGCAGGTGGCAGAACCACTGAGCTAAATCCTCAGCCCTCAGCCACGTTTGAACAGCCTGCTCAACCCTAATGTGAGAGAAGTGAGGAAACACAGCTTTAGGAATCAACGTCTTATTGCTGCTTTGCATAAAAGCAGGATTCTTTTGGTAAGAAAGAAGAATCCACTAGATATAAGTTGGCAATAGTGTCTGCATCAGGCAGTACCCTTAAAGCGCCTCCTTTTTTTTTCCAGCTTTAATTGAGTTTATTGGTACATTTTCGGGATCTAGTACAGTTATTCATTGTTGGGATCTTGTCCCTCTACATGACAGGTCTTGGTTCTCATTTTTCCCCCTTGTCCCTACCCTCCCTTCAACCCCTCCTTCCCTCCCCATCTACAAGAACTTTATTTCCATCTTTTCTTTTAACCTTCCTTCTGAAATTTTGAAATGTACCCTCTCTTCTTCAACATTCTAGAAATGAGAAGACCTGAAAGAGAAAAATGGGCACTACTCTGCCATAAAGAAAGATAAACTTGGTCATTTGCAGGAAAATGAATGTACCTCAAGACCACATTATTAAGCGAAATAAAGCAAACACACAAATTTAAATATCACATAGTTTCTCTTACATGAGAAACCTAAATTATAGAATAAAGGGCAGAACAAAAGATAGATAACAGGAAGCATTTCTCAAATGGGAAGGGGATGAAGAGATGCAAGAAGGGGAGAGAGGGGAGGGAGAGGGGATGGTAAAAGGAATGCAGGTGTGTTATGTGCATGTTCCAACTCCACACAAGGAGTGTAGACATTATAAATCGCAAATATGCACTAATAAAATATTTTTTAAAAAGAATGAGACTTACTAAAATACCTATAAGTAAGTTGTGTAGTTGTAGACTTTTAGGAAGGCATTTAAATGTAGTTTTTATGATACAAACGAAGTGTTTATGATACGTAATTTGGTACCATTGATAGTTTAAGAAATGAGTCAAGAGTACAGAGTCTTGCTGCGGTGTCTCACAAATTTGTCTAACTTTGCTTTGCTTTAACTTCTCTCTCTTTTTGTCTTTCTGAAGGATCTCAGATTTCTTTGGAAAGACAGGACCCTCTCAGGTTTCACCCCCAACACACACACACACACACACACACACACACACACACACACACCAAATAGCATAGCAGTACCCATTAGGAACAAGTATAAGTAAAGCCAAAGGAAATGCATGCATTTGCAAGGAGTGCTGGAGATTTTTACCTGGTCTCTGTTAGTGAAAGAAGATAAGATAAGAAGATCAATTGGTACATCACAGACATGAGCCAGTGCATGCATTCTGACCACAGTGAGAGAAGACCAGACCAAATGAACTCTACCATGGTTCTTCACCTGCTATAAGTCATAGGAACAAACCAGGGCCTTCTTGCTCAAGTCGCTACAATACAGGTCATGTGATTAGTGACTGACTCCATTCCTCCAAAATCTAGATTCAGATGATTGACTTTGGGCTCTTTAGAAAAGGACTAGTCTCAGCACCAAGATTGCTGACAACTGCCCTCTGTAACATTGCTAAGTTGAAGAGTATGCCATTTCTGTTGCTGTTTTTCAATTTTCATATGCATGTTGGAGTTGAAATCTATAAACTCTGGCCTACATGGCTTTCCAAATGTTTATCTTTCTAAAATAGAGAAGAAAAGAATGTAAGATCACAACCTATGACAGGGAGATGAATGCAAGTTTTGTCTGTTTTGTCCAAGCCCTTACTTGACTGACAAAATATTATCCAACAGTCACTGAAGTCTTCTCTTTGGAAGTTTTGCACCAGCCAAAAAGGAAGAAGTAGCAAAAATAGAGTATAAAATATAACTGCTGATTTCTTAAAGACAATGTAACTTTGGTGATGGAAAAAGAAACCCAAGAACATATTTTACTTTACATTATAATCACTGGGGTGTGTTTTTCTGTGATTTCCAGTACTATTATTTATTCGTCTATTTAATTAATTAATCATTCATTTAGTATTTAAGGTGTGGTTGGTATGGTGCTTTTGATAATGCAAAAATTTATGAGAAACTCTTCCTACCCTCACAAAACTTAAGATATGATGACTACTGAAAATTGTCCTTTGTATTTTAGAGTTTTTCCAGCACACAAGCAAGTATAATAAAATCTCAAAGGATTTAAAATAGGTATTAACAGTCTTATTTTAAATCTGAAGACATCGAGGCTCACAGAGGTTAAGCTACCTGTCTAGACTGCATAGGAAATTAACAGCAGAGTTAGGAGTTATGTGTTAATTCTTGCTTAGCTTCACATTTTAATGGGATGAGCTAATTATATGTGAAATCTTATTATAAGAACATCAGGTGAAGTTTGATGTCTGTATTTTAATGTCTTTCAGTAATAATGTTTTGACCTAGATTCCTGAAATGAAGATAGTTCATCCAAGTTGATTCCTGCATTGCAGATCTGAACTATTGATAAAATAGAATAAAGAGAAGCAACAATTGAATTTGTTGGTTGTTGAGCCTGCTTTGTGGCCTAAAGTTCTAGTAATACTAGAACATCTGCAGTTTGACAATTAAAGTTTGGCTCCTGCTATCTGAGAGCAGTTATAAACTTGATAAAGGGATAAATGCTTTTGGGATTTATGTATTTCAAAGCACCAAGTCATATTTAAAGGATTACTTCTGAGAATGGGATCATATCCCCTGTGTTTTAAAGAAATCGCATAACATTTTTCCTTTTTTAAATAAGTAGATGTACAGGCATTTTCTGCTTTTCTCAACCCTTCTTTCCACAGAGCTTTCATTTCTCATCTCAAAGTAGATTTGGTGGTGGTTGCTAACTCTTTCAACATAACCTGCTGCAAGTGAGTTCAGTCTGTCCATATGGACATGGTCAGGAAATTGCTGGACTGGGTCCTCTTCACTGGAGAACGGTTGCCTGACAGTGGTTCCCCACCTGCATCAGCTGAGGATCTGGGGAAACAGGGTGCTCCAGAACCATGGGGGCCGGAGGCTCCGGGCACTAGCATTGCTTAAAAATGTACCTGGCTGAGGGTGATTCTAATGTGCAGCCAAGTTTAAGAACTGCTAGAAACCCCTCCTGTGGGAGAGCAGGGTAACTAAGTTAGTGGTTACCAAAGTGTGAACAATGGCTCACAATGTCATTCCTGTTTTCCAAATCAGGATCGACTGGAGATGCTGGTCAGGTGACCAAGTGTATAGAGTCCTATCTCTTCTGGCTCAGATGACTGCTTTGCTTAGTGGGCCTCACTTCACCTTCCTCTTCCTTAAATGCTTCTCTGATACCTATCGTTGAGTAGATGATTTGTAAAACTGAATGTTGTACAAATGTAAATGTGTTGATTGTGTATCTGTCTGTGTCCTGAGAGCTATGCTGTGGCAGCAAAAGTAAAACAAAGATTCTAAAACAATGAGGAGACTATTAGAATATTTGAGGCCTTATTGTTTTTTAGAAGTATTTTTTTGGACCAATATAGAAAGAGTTGTATATAAAATTGTTCAACTATTGCTTATGTTTTCTAGTTACCTACCATACATCTTCCTAGTTATCAATCTTTTTTCTATATATTAATTTCAGTGTTTCTACATTCATAATTAAATACTTATACTCTTATGAAAGGTGTTAATGGCTATTATATACATTTTTCAGATTCTTCTGTATAAGGTATATGGGTCAAAGAGAACAAAATTCATATTTGAGTTTTAGCTGTGTCACCTTGGGAAAATTGCTAACCTCTGTGAGCCTCTTTTTCCTTATTTGTAAAGTGGAAAAAATAAGCTTGTCTCTTAAGCACATAGTAAAATTAATACCTACTTGAAGCACATAGCACAATACCTACTACATAAGCACTAAATATAATTATACTTCTATTACTGCTTCTCTTTGACCCCCCCCCAAATATGAAGGAAAGCAAATAATCTCTTTGGAGCTTAGTGATTTTTAATGTAGAAAAAGTTGCATTTGTCCCTGTTGAAAGTATTTGAAAAGTAGTAATTTTAATATCTGAAATCCTAAGTCAAGAGGCCTGACACAGCGTGTTTTGTTTCAAAGCAATGCCACAAAATGTCATCTGTGTTTGGTCTATACCTGTCGCCGTCATTGTGTCTGTCTCCTAGGGAGTACTCACCCAAAAGAAAGGCCGGAAGCACACAGACCCTTTTGGGAATGGGTGGATTAATGCGGTGGTAGGATGTGGTCCAAGTACAGAGTTGCTGCAGACTCAAAGTCTTTCTCAAACACGCTTCGATCCTTATGGGAATGTCACTGTATTGTAAGGGTTTGTCTGCAATTGCATTTAGGGTGAGAGGCACAACCTCAGGAACAGCCTGCCACAATTGTGCTTTACAGAAATGTCCCTGTGCTGACCGCCCTGAGTCACCACCTCCCTGAGAGCACAAAACTCCCCTTTATTTTCTATTCTGTTAGTTTGTCTTAGTGGTGTTATTTCGATGACTTTCTGTTATCACTCATTTCAGAAACAAAATACAAAGAAGGAACAACAAAGGGCTAAATCTGAAGATTAAAGCAAGTCACAAAGAGCAGGAATGCGAGCTAATGTCCCAACTATTATCCTCTGGCTTCTAATTTTCCTCCCTCCTGGTAGCTTTTATTTCTTTCTCCTCAATGATGCTAATAGGTCACTGCAATCTGTGTCCACCTTTGTCATATGCCTTTTTTATTTAATCCCTGCCTCTGAGTATGCACTTTAAATAGCGGTTTCAGTATTCAAGAAAAATTTATTCCTTTGCTCTGGAAAGTGAAAGCTGGCTGTGCATGTACATTTTTTTTAGAGAATATGCCTTAAATTTACTCCTGGGCCCTGTTTGAAATTTTGCCCAGAGCTATTCTGTTCGTTACGAAAGTAGGCACTGATTGATCTATGATAGGAAAAGAGTTCATGATGTGAGGAATATTTTACTTTATTTTGGGAGTAAGAATTGGCAGTTTTACTTCTATCTTTATGATCTTCTCCTTTAAGATGCTAAATTTTATGTCTATGTAGAACTACAGTTTTATACTCCTAGAACTATTAAAGTGCATTTCATCTTTCTTTATTAGCTATATTTGCTCATTGCTGAGTTTTTGTCAGTTATTCTTAATTAGAATTTTGGATGGATTAAAAATTGTATTTCTTGGTAACTTATGTTGCAAGCATCAAATGATTGAAAAACAAAAAGGAATTCATTTTCCTACCACAAACTGAATGAGTCATAATTCAGAGTAGAATGGGGTTATTGGTAGAATGGTAGAAGCTAAAAGAAAAAAAACCTCAGAAGTAAAAATCAGGTACATATCGGTAAAAATTCCAGCCAGGGCTGTTGATAACTTTATCGATACTGCTGTGGGTCCAGAGAAGTGCAGGAAACAGATTTTGCTTCGAAGTTTGGAAAGTTGTGGCAACTGATATTTAAGTAAAGGAATGTTACGATTGGAACAGCTGACCTAAAATTCTTTCCCAAACTATCAATTTTATTTATTACATTTAATGAAGAAAAGAGAAAGTGACAAGAACAGGCATAGTTCATTTATTTATTTGACAAGTTCCTCAGAGTTTCTTCCCTTGGTAGGGCAGCAGTTAAGATGGATTTTATTATGCTCAGCATGTGTGTCTGTCGACTTCAAAACTGTTTACGTATTTACTGGCTGGGCTCTAGTGCAAATAGTTTGGCCCAGAGAATGTTTATCTCCTTGTGTGTGGAACACTCTGAAAGTTGCATTTTTAATGGATGATGACCACAGTTGTTTTTAGGATTCCTGAATGAAGTCATAAAGTCTTAAAAATGTTGGAACCCAAAGTGGACTCATGTTACAGTTTTTGACTAACTGCTTTATCGAAAAGGGCCTAGTCTAATTCTGAGCCTGTGGCTTTATTATCACAAGTCTGAAGCTCATTTCCTGGAGATAATATTTATAAGCCCATACTTGAGGCCGCTTTAGTGAGATTTATTTAGGTTCTGAGGAAAGAGATACATCCAGGCTAGTTTAGGGCTCCATTGCTCTACTCTGGAGTCTTATACTATACTTGTGTGGTTGTTTTGTGCTGTGAAATGAAGACTTTGGGACCCTTTGCTAAATAGGGTTAAACTTTTTTTTGAGGGGGGCAAGATTTCTGAGAAACCTAAATATGCACCTGAGGAGTGTAACTAACCAAGAAAGGGTATGGGTGACAGTCTTTCCAGGCTACTATCAAGCAGTATCTACTCTTATCTCTCAGCTCCACTTCTCTGAGCGTGGTAAGGGTGAACCTGGCTAACGTGACAGGGTTCTATACAAGTACGCAGCTGTCAATCAGTCCCTCTGGGCCCTGGGCATCTAAAAGAGCATCACCGGCCTGTTGTGGCAGCAGGGGGTGTGAGCCTCCTGTCTGTGCTACTGCTGTGTCCTGAGAGAGAGCAACCAGTGGACTCCAGTGGAAGCATCTTCAGTCCATGTGCCACATAGCAGCGTGGACTCCTCATGCATGACCCTCAGCATGAAATCGTGAGCCGATCACTTGTGACCAGGGCAGCAGTGTGACATAGCCAAAACCATAGAAATCAAGTGCTATTTTTTCTTGGATGGGAGTTGTGACAGGTAGTTTGGTCCTAAGAGCGCTCAGGTGGCATCTATTTTCGTGGAAGATACTCATGCAGGAGTTCATTCAGCAAGCAGTTCTGGATATCTAATTACCTTATATACCGAGTAGCCTGTTAACCAATGGGGACACAAATAAGAAAGGCATGCTGTTTTCCTGGTTTGCAAGCAACTTCTGGTGATTTAAGCAGCTTATATAATGATTATTCTCTCTTGCTTCATAAAATGTTGCTGAAATGAAAGTAGCTGTTTCATTTCTATCTACATCTATGCTCCTTGTGATTTTCCTCCATTGTGATTTCCTAGTTGACCTATGTGCTCTGTGATTTTCCCTCACAGACACTGGCAGTGCCAGCACAAGAAAGGGACTCCCAGAATCCAGTAAGTATTGATTGCTTAGTGGATGGTACTGGCAGATGATGGTCTTTTTCCCATTCATGAGACATGGCACAGGTCTGCACGCACGATGTCGTCTTCTTTTCCCTTGTGCATTCTCAGGATAGGAGCCCAGATGGCACCATGACTCACTGTGAGGCAGGAAAGGGACAATGCAGCAGCCTCTGCAGTGCTGCAGACAGGACACACCGGTAGTAGTTGAGTGGATCTTTGCTGCCTCTGGATTATTTCTCGCTGTGCTGAGGTGGCATCTTGTTGACGAGAGTCGTTCCAGGGCAAACACAGTTCTGTGGCAGATCTAGAGTCATCTTAAACTTTCTCAACATTGCCAGTGTGGATGTGCAAAAGGACTACGATAGCTCTGTTGGGTTCTGATGAAATGTGCTATAAATTATAGGCAGGAATATTAGCCAGTTTTGAAAAACTAAATGTTCCCAGATAGGACACAAATATATTTATTAGATTCTATTTCATAGTTAAGGAAAGGCTATCTTGGAACAGAAAGAATAAAAGGCAAGATTTCTGAATTTACTGTTGATGTTGACCCCAGTTGCTAAAAAGACAGTTGGGGACCTCTTTGCATTCATAGCCCGATAGGAACAGTGAGCGGGAAAGGTACTCTTCATGAGCCTAAGAACCTCATCGCTCACCCTTCTGTGGGTTAACATTCTGCAAAGCAACGTTCTTCATACAGTGTCCGTTCACAAAGTAACCGCCAGCCCCAGAACTAAGTGATAATACTACTTTTCTTTCGGTCAGTTATTTGCCCATTTATCCTTCATAATTCTCTAGGGCTTACTCAACCTCTCTACAACATTGTGCAAGACACTCAGGAAAGTTACAAGGTGCGCTTCTCACATCCTCAGACATGCATTCAGTGAAACGTGATCAAGTCCCTACAAAGTAGTGCAAAAGAAATTGTCACAGCTTGTAGAATGCGACCATTACTCTGGGGGATTCCCCTCACTGATGGCTGGCTCCTGTGGACCAGCTTGGGCCCTGTGGTGGGCATTATCCTAGCTAACTCATTTTTCCTTTAAACATGAAACTTACGTCACTTTCTTCTTCAGGATTTCACTTAACTCTCTGGAAGCAAAGGCCGTGACACCATGATTTCATTTCCTTTTGGAGTTCCCCTTCTAGGACTAGCCACGATCCTGATCTGGTCCTCTAAGAATTTCAGAGATAGATCTAAGACCTCTCTTTCAAGCAATTTTTATGTGATTTATAATATTTTAACATTTAGCTGAAGATTTTCCCGACTTTTATTACATATCACCTTTATTCTGAAAGATCATATTACCATATTTTGTCAAATTTAAGATATATATTTTCTCACATTTTACATCTTTGAAATTGAGATGTGTTTAACAGTGAATGGTATGTTATAGTGTGCAGCATTTCTTCTCAACCTTTGTAATTTTTTCCGTAGAGGCACGTGCCTCTACTGGGGGAGTGTTGGAGACTTTCCGTGTTCCTCGGAGATGATAATTAAAGGAATTTGGGTTTTAAAGTTGTGAGAAAACCAGTATGTGTGTGTGTGTGTGTGTGTGTGTGTGTGTGTGTGTGTGTGTGTGTATGCCGGGAGTGAAACTAGGGCTTTACACAGAACTACATCCCCAGCCCTTCCCTTTTTCTAAATTTCATGATAGTGTCATACTAAGCCACTAAGTTACCCAGGCTGGCTTTAAATTTGTGATCCTCCTGCAACAGCCTCCAAGAGTGCAAGAATTATACACATGCTCCACCATGCTCAGCTGGCATGTTATATCCTGAAATATTATTATGCCCTTTCCTAATAGCAAGGATAAATATGGTATAAAATCCTTCCCAAATTTGGACTGTTTCATGATAAATTCATGTCACGTCTGTGAAAACTATAAAGTATATATTCTTTTACTATGTACTATGATCACTTTAAAAAGTATATTAGTTAAAAAGACACTTTTTATATGATAAGCTAAATGACTATGAGAGGTGTCATTTATAGTTATTTATATGAGATACTTTATGTTATTTATATGACTATATGAATTCATATATTAATATATGAACAAGAGGAATACACAGTCTCTTCTGGAGTGAGTTCATTTTGGGCTGGATAAAGGTTATTGGAAGTTACGAGGAGTGGAGCTGACCTTTGAAAGTTACAAGGGGTATAGATGAGTAAAAATGAGAGAGGGGGAACTTACGTTTTGCTCCCTAAATTTATTTTAGCATCTGTCTTCAGTAGACACAGCCCTAGATGAATATGAAGTGGATGTATATTTTTAGATTCAGAACATGCATTTGCAAATACAGCATATATTTATAAGATAGGCTCTTTAACTAAGAACCAGTTAAAATTTTTGCATTTCTGGGAATTCTGAACACTTCCACTAAATCTGTGTGACAAAGCAGACAGCAAACACTGACTCATGATTGAAATAGAACAGAAGGATCAGCCAGGCATACTGAAGTCAGAGAGAGCTCAAGAGGACTTGCTTTCTTGGACCTGAGCATAAGCCGTGACTCTCAGAGCTCACTGGAACTGGATACCATGACTGGCAGCTTTCAACAAAAGCCAGTGAGAGTAGGCCACCCTGGGTTTACTTAGTAGCTAGTTGTGAGGTCTTCCAGATGAACAGTCAGCACCTTTGGAAGATAGTCTCAGATTCCCCTGTGGCCCTGCCATTTATATCCCAAATTCCAGTGAGCCCTGTCCTTTTTGAGACTAGACCAAGGTCAGCCGCCTGTGGGACTTGGCTGAGGGTACACTTCCATTTTGCAATGGGCCTGGCTTCTCCTTCCCCCTCTTCTGCATTTCCTTCCTTATTTCTTCTAATACTTTAGAGCTAAACTGGAACATCCCAGAGCAACTGTATCAGTGAACTTTGATGTAATTTCTTTATATTTGTGAGGTAATGTGAAGCTTGTGAATTGAGCAACCCACTACACTGACATGAATGCCATGATTGTTATTTTTTAAAGTTTCTTTGGTCCCAGTGATAAAAAGGCCTGCATAAATATATTTAAGGAGTTTTTCATTTTAACAGTTTGTCCCAGTCTGAGGGCATTGGCCACCACTTCTTTCCATCCCTCCCATGTGCTAAGGGAGCACTTTCCACCCTGCTGAATGTTAGAGTCTTTACAAAATACTGTTGCCTGGGTCCCATCCACAGGGATTGGATCAAAGAACTAGGTAGTTTAACTCCCCAGGTAGGTGGAGAGAGAGGCTTGACAACCATTGTATTAGTGTTGGAATGTGGTCAGAACCAGTGGAAATCTCCAGATCCTGAGTGGAAGTCCAGCCCAGTCCAGTGAACCCGGAGGTAAAATTCCTCTAGCAGCTCTTGGAACAAAGACTGCCTATGCATATCCAGAACATTTCCGGACCCTAATGTTAAATTTCCTATAGATTAAGGATTTCAACATCTTAGTCTGTTTTCTGTCCTCTGGTGTCAGGGTAAACCATTCAACTATCTATGTAGCTAACATATAACTTGTGAAAGTTAGAAAAGATCATCCCTTCCTTAAGAGACTTAGTGCAAAATTGTCAGAATATGTTTGCCAAGCTCTGATGAGAGCATTGTAAACGGGGCCTAATGGAGTTGTGCAGCGCCTTGTGTGTCTGTCATGTTCTTGTTTTTCCTCCTTAAACAAGTCATGACCTGAACAGTGACCTGGAGACTATAGGCCTCAGATGACAATTGTTGGCAGGCTGGCCTAGGCATAGCAATTAAGATAAAAGGCAACTTTGGAGTTGGAGATGATGGTTTAGATGTTCTCAAAGGGCTCCCTGCCTCGTGGCTCTACAATGTTGCTTAATTTAGCACTGGTTGCCAGGGAAATGTATTCAAAGTTGACCAAGCCAGTGTCTAGAAGCTATGAGTGACTAATAAATAGAATTCATAGCAAATAGGCCTTTCCTTGACAACCTTGGGTGGCTTTTCTTGCTTACACAGAGCTAGAGACTGACAGAACCTACCCAGCCTCAGCACAATTGCTGAACAAACTGGGCTTATTTTATTTTTAAGATTCCCCAGCATCTTCTTTGAAAGTCCATTTCTTTCTGGCAGTGAACACCAAGAAGAAGCGTATATGTTATACCTGAGATCTTCTGATCAAAGGATTCAGTCTTGTACCTTGCTTCCAGGCCAGTGGATTTTTGTCTTCCCTGCAAGCTAGCTGCGGTGGGAAAGTTGCATGTCCATAGAATTTTCTACTGTGAAGGAAATGTATTATTCATGTTGTTAAATGTAATGGGAACCAGCTGTATACCATAGGCATCTCAAGTAGGCACTTGAGATGTGGTTGATGAAACCAAGGAACTGAATTTTTAATTTTAAAAAGTTTCCTCCAGATTTAAACAGCTCTACATGGCTAGTGGCCACCGCATCACCCAAGTCTGAAAGATGGGTCTTGTGCAGAGGGGGACAAAACTAGTGCTTCCTCCACTTGTCAAAAACGTTCTTTTGTGATATTTAATCTTCACCAGGCTTTTTGAGGTAAGCAGTATTATTTCCATTTTATGGACAGAAATTAGCTGCAGCTCAGGATATCAGTTGCCCAAGATCATATGACTAATAAATGATCAAATTAGCCTTCAAATTTAAGTTTTCTTTTCTTAACTAGAGCCTGTACTTACAGATTCTTGAGGAGGAAGTCTAGACTGAACAATTAGAGCTAAATTCATAATAAATAATAACAACCGTAACAACTATTGTAATGCTCCCACGAACTGTCACTCCACAGTAAAAGTAGAGAGGGAGGGAGAAGAATGTGTGGGGACTTGAGGGAGGCACAGCATGCTGAGCAGGCAGGAGAAAGCAAATGTGAGAAGCACACTGAAGCTGCTGCCAGGGTGAGAACACGTTATCCTCACCATAACTGCAACACGCCACATACCGAGTGGGGCCTGTCCTTACTATCTAAATTCTTCGTCATAGGCTTTTGAACCCTGGGTTGATCCACCAGAAGCTCCCTCATCTGTAGCTGCTCAGGACTGAGTAGATGCATGTCTGGGAGTTGTCAGCCTCTCCTCATCAGAGCCAAGTTCTGGCCAAGGACAGGGTGTCTCGCTCAACCTGTTCTCTCCCCATCTCCACACTTCCTGCTTTGTACATAAAATGCCCAGAGCCTACCCTGAACACAGTTTCTCCCTTCTCTTGTGCCCTGCCTTGTTATAGATGGTTCTTTCTCACATCTCGTCCATACGCATTCATCCCCTAGGCAGTGGCTGTCAGTGACTGCATTAAAATTAGCTGGTGCACTTTTAAAATTATAGCTGCCCACAGGAGACTGAGGCAGAAAGATCACAAGTTCAAGCCCAGCCTGGGTAATGAGGCAACCTAGTGAGACCGTGTATCAAAATAAAAAATAAACCAAAAATGGCTGGGGGTGTAGCTCAGGGCAAAGGCCCTGGGTTCAATCCCTAGTACCCGAAAAATGCTGCTGCTGCTGCTACTACTACTACTACTGCTAAAATTAAATTGAATTTAAAATACAGCTGCTAGGGGTCCACCCCAGACAAACTAAAGTCGGAAGTCCAGAGAGTGAGGTCTGGCCATGTGTTTTCAAAGTTGGCCAAACAATTCTAACATGCAGATTGGACTGAGGATCATAGCCTGTTACACATATTCCAGAGTTCTGCTGCTTCCAGACTTCTAGAACCCAGAGCACTAGGTAGGGGATTTGTGTGGTTGGAGAAGGGTGATTGTTGTGAGAAGTAAGTGACAAGCAGTCAGGCAAGTGACTCAGGGAAACTGAAAGTAAGGAAGACAGAAGAGATGTGGCAAGGATCCCCTCCAGCGTGACAAGTCATTAGGGATGAAGAGAGCTCAAGAAACGCTGGTGAAAGAGAGCTTGAGGGTGAATAATCAATACTGACATTTTTCCTCATCAATTTATTAAGGACTTGCATCAACTCCTGCTGAAGGGGTGCAAAGATAGAAAAGATGGGTCCCCACATGAAAAAAAGCGATGAGATGGGGGGGATTTTGAAACTTGGTTGACTAAGGGAGAATGACCTTCATTTATATGTATCATATGCCATTCGTTATGCAGCACAGTTAGCTCTCATGCGCCTTATGAACATGTGTTGGGGGATTATCTTTGTTGTTAACTGAATTCAAGTATAGTAATATACTCCATTTACATCTTCTTAGTTTTTAATGTGGTCTGTGCATGCACAATTTAAACAAATTGGAGGGCACCTTCATGCAATATCCACCTGTAACTTTTCTCACAGGGATTATGGGTGGAGTAAACATTTACAGTAGTTTTTGTCAAATTCCCTGGTGTAAATGGTGTGAAACAAGTCTTCTCATTTTCTCTACTATTCCTCTAGTCAACCCATTCCCTCAACTGCCTCACACCTAACCTGTTTCCATTTCTGATCTCTGCGTAAGCCAAAATATTTTCTGTGCTTTGATAGGGATATAAGTGGGAAATTTAAAGAAGGACCCCTTCCTTGATAGGCAGGGTCACAGGATGGCTGTGTCTATGGGAACGGCCCCATATCCTTCTCTCTGCTTGAGGCAGCATCAAACCAAAAGTATATCCCCAGGGCTTTGTGTCTGGTCATTCTTGACTTTGGAATCAACATTTCTTGGAAAACTGTCTTAAGGGGAAAAAATGAGAACCAAGACCTGTCATGTAAAGGTACAAGGTCCCAATAATGAATGTAATTGTACTGTATACCTAAAATGTACCAATAAACTCAATGAGAAAAAAAAAAAAACTGTCTTAGCTTTATCTTGGGTGTAGTGTTCCAAGTTGGAGACTCCATGGGAGAAGAAGAAATATGGAAGATGAACACTTCTGTCCTCTGGCACTTGACTTTCTCATCTATTTTCATAGAATAATATCATAAGCATGACATTAATGAGTTTCATATATTCTTGTACTCTATATAAATGGAATAATACATGTTGTGTTAGTTACTTTCCTCTCACTGCTGAGACAAAATACCCAACACCCAAAGTTGAAGGAGAAGGAGTTTATGTGGCTTACAGTGCCTAGAGGTTTGAGTCCATAATCAGCTGGCTCCAAGGCAGGGATGGCAAACGGGCATCACAGAGGAGAAACAACATGGCGTACACAAGGCCGCAAAGGTAACAAGGCAAAGGGTAACAGCATCTTTCTGCTCCTTTTATCTTATTCAGACTATTGGAACTAGGATGGTGCCAAACTAATTACTCATACATAGCGGTTTAGTAATCACATGCCCTTAACCCCAGCATCACACATTCCAGACTCAACTGTCTCCGGGGTTGGGTATCTAAACACACACCATAACACATGTAAACTTTTCTGTCTGGCTCCTTTCACTTGACATTGTTGGCTAGCTCCATTAATATTGTTGTGTGTAATTGCAGATGGTTTACATTCATAGTTGTATTTATTGTGTGACTATACCCCAATTCATTCAACCGTTGAGGGGCATTTGAGTAGTTTTAATGGCATTTGATGCTATTAAAATTGCTGCCATGAACATGTTGGTACAAAGATTCTGGTGAATATGCATTTGACTTTTTGTTGGTACTTATGTAATAGGGTATATGTGAATGCATTTTAGAATAGAAGCAGCTAAGTGGAGTTTTGAGGTCTTCTGTCCTACCAGCAGTACAAAACAGTCTGGGGCCTCCACTTTTACATCTTCTTGATTTTCAGTATTCTGTTATATGTGTACTTATAAGTCCAGGTTATTCAGAGAAACACAGACAACAGAAATGGTCATGCAGCTATGGAGGCTGGGGAAATCCTAACATCTGTCATCCATAAACTGGAGACCCGAGAAAGCTGGTGATGTAATTTAGTCTGAGCCCAAAGAGTTAAAGCCACAGTGTGAGGTATGGAGAAGACCCACTGACATAAATCCTGGAATCTGAATGCCTGAGAGAACTAGTTATGTTATCGAAGAACAGAAAAAGATAGACTTCCCAGCTCAACAAGAGGCAGCAAATCCATACTTTCTCCATTTTTTTCCTTTCTTTTTTTTGTTTTCTTTTTCTCTCTCTCTCTCCAGAGCACAGATTGGATGATTCACACCCACCTTAGCCAGGGCAAATCTTTACTCAGCCTCTGATTTGAATGCTCTTCTCTACCTGAACCATTTTCATAAGCACACACAGAAATGTTTCACCTGTTATCTGGACGTCCTTTAGCCCAGTCAGGCTAACACATAAGATTAACAATCACAGTGAAATATCACGTTGTGGTTTTAATTTGTATTTCCTGCTTGCCTATTTATATTGAGTTCCTGTTATGTTTGTTGGCTATTAACAAATACTTTTTACTGATTGTTTTAATTTAATTATCCTAATAACATATAGACAAATTTCTGAGCTCCCCCCCCAGTTTTTATTAGTATGAATGGGAAAAAAAACTACTCCTCAGACAACAGACGAATATTTAGAATAGATAAAGAACTTAAGAAAATTAGACACCTCCAAAAGAAAAGACTCAAAATAAGACTCCAAAATAAAAAAAAAATGGACACATGAAATGAATAGTTACTTCATAGAAATGGCCAATAAATTCATAAAACATTTTCATCTCTGGAGAGAGAAAGGCAAATTAAAACCACACAAGGATTTCATCTTACCCCAGAAGAATAGCTATCATTAAGAAATTGAACCACAACAAATGCTGGCAAGGATGCCGAACAAGATAAATTTCTTATTCTCTTTTTTTTTTCACTTAATGCTTTTAACTTAAAAAAAACTGTTATGATGTTACAAAGAATCAAATTTCCTTCTTTTAGAGTAAGGTAACAGTTGTTTTATCAAATTTTATTTTCCCGATAGTAAAGGGAAGGACTTTCACTCAAAGCACGGAAGAATTTCATCAAAATAAAATAATTTAATGTACAAATAATCTAATGTGAACAGACTCAAGGAAAATTAAGCATTGTCCTTATGGAATGTGAATATCTGATATAAATTTTTAGATGAGGTAAAATGTTTTACACCAGTTATGGTTTCCTCAAGAAGACAGCTTCAGTGCCAAGAGGAAAAGGAGCCCACAGAGCAGCTATCTCGATAGAGTTCTATAAATGAGAATACTCTTCAAGAGAGGGTATGGTATGATAAATTTGGCTTGAATAAAATGAGCTATTGTGTCAGAGGTGTTTTCTATTACTGGAATTCAAGGCTGCCAGGCTATTCTGTGAAGTGCAGTCCCAGCAGTTCACATTAGGGGACTTGGATAAGCTCTTTAACATAACTAAGAGATTGCAGACTTGGAGGCTTTACTTAAGAGCACATGGGCAAGATGACAGCTGAGAAATAAAATCTAGGGAATAGTAGGAGTCACTGAAATATAATAAGTAAGTTGCTCTGGCTATCTCAATTTTTCCATTCTAAGCAAATACATGGATTTATAGCCTTTCAGTGAGGAACAAAGGAAGATAAAAAGTGTTGGCTTTCCTTGTTAAGAAAAAAAATGTTTTAGTTGGTCATGTACTGCTTATGGGACACTCTCACTCTTTGAGGAATCCATAAGATTTATACTGATTTCAAGGCTTCCCAAGTTATATATTCCCAAATTTTTATAGATATTTTTCTATACAAAGAAATATTTTTGTGAGAATGCCTAATTCAGGGGACAGTTTTCCCAGAGTTGAAATGCTTTAAACTTTGTTTCACTGTCGGGTGTAAGTAAAAACTAGATGTTGCTTTATGTGTTGGTTCTTCTTGCTCAGTGTCTTTTGGATTGGCTTTAGCAGTAACTGTTTCAGCAAGGCATTGACAGAGCACTGAAGCTGGACCATCTACCATCGCACTCCCATGTCTGTCACTGCCCTGAGTTTTGAAGGCTTTGGGATTTTGGAATCTTCTTTTTGAAATGTATGTAAACTTGGGGGAGGACACACCTAAAATCTTCGTCATTTGACATATTAGCCAATAATAAATCCTATACAGTTAAAAGGGAGAAGATGGGATAAAAGCCAAGAGAGAAGAAATGGATTAGAGTCCTAGGTTTACAGTCCAGACTTGATTCTGTCCATCACTCTTGAAAGTATACGTGCATTTATTTGCTTTTTATCCTAGCTGGCTCACAAATTTAAGGGTAAAATGTATTTTTGGAAAAACATCAAGAAATTTGTCTAAATACAATTTGTGTTATTACTAAAATTGCTTTTAGAGCAAAACCAGATTGTGTGTATGTGTGCATGTGTGTGTGTCCCCATTTTCATCCGTTACCTCCTAGGGTGAGGAGCACAACAATGACAAGAGAGAAAGGGAGCTCATTAATCATTTCTGCGTGCTTCTGGCCTTTGCCTATAGCATTTCTTCTAGTCTGTCAAACTGATATGTTCTTTCCTGTCTCTAAACAATTCATGTTTCAAAGACCTTCCAAGAGAATTGTTCCACACTTTTCCATTCTATAGTGGAAATCCCTTGTGATCTATTCTAGAGAAGTTTGATAGAAATAAGAAACAGGAAAGAAAAGTGGGAAGAGCAAGTCCCTCATAGGTCTCCTTATGCTCCAGGCCTGCTCTCCTAGATCCACTCTGCACATGCCTGAATGATAGCTGTGTGGGAGGTGAACAATTTGTGCTTCAAGAGTGGGGAGATGAAGATGTGCTTGACTTCAGCTGAAGTTAGTCAATTAACAACTTGAGATGATGGCAGGTTCTATTGCCTAGAAGATATATTGACCTTTAATTTTAAGAAACCAAAGCTTTAAAATTTCAGGTAATTGTGTCTGAGGTAATTCACAGCTGGTCTGGAGCTGGGTGGCTCTTTCACTGACAGTAGGCCATATTTTAACTCACCCCCAGATATACAAGATCTGTTCATCGTCTCAGTGAGTCACTAATTCCCTTTAAAAAGTATCATTAAAGTAGAGACAGGACTAAAGGGCTCATATTAGTCATATTCTGACCCAGGTTCAGGTAGGCATTTGAGACAAGAATTGATAAAGTATCTAAAAATATGAAAAGAAAGAACAGAAAGGCTCATTTATCTATGTACTCTCCACATTCAAGTCTAATAAATGCTGAAAAATGTGAAGGGGCTGTTGGAATGGCCAGGGTGGCATAGGGTGGAGGGGATGGACATTAAATCACTGGAGATGAGCGTTCATGTAAGTTCTCACCTTTGCCCTGCTTCCTCCCCCTCCTTCTTCCCCGTTCTTACTTCCTCTGTGTCATCCTCTGCTGTCATCCTGTCCATGTAAATAGCACATCTGTTCAAGACATAGAGTTTATTTTGAAGGACACGGGTCATTCGAAAGCTATTTATGTTCAGATGTTACTTACCTAATTTAAATAGCTCAGCAATGATGAAATACTAGCATGGCAGAATCTAAAATCATTTGGCCCAACTTATTAAGTTGTTATGATGCACATTACAAGCTCATTTGCTGTAATTAATTAGCAGAGAGAGGATAAAGCCTTAACCTTAATTACTTCTATCTAACAAATATTTTCAGGGAGAGTTCACTTATGAAGAGCACAAATGAGAAGAGTGCATTGTTGCAAGCTCCTCTTATTTTTCTCTCATGTTTACATTCTTTTTCAAGGCTATTATTTAAAATACAATTTCAGAATTCTATATAGAAACATACAGTGTGCTCATTTGTCAGTGGTTTTCTTTGCTAAACTGACAATTTTCTTAGAACAGCGTGTTTATCTGCAACGTGTACCTCTCCCAGTGCTTTCTGGTATGTAGACCTCTGTGCTTTAATTCTTTCAAGTCCTTGGAGTATTTAGGGGACTGACTTGGAAGGAATGCTGGCATCCAACTTTTTTCTTTCTTTGTCAAATCATTGAGCAAGATCAGATAGTAAGTATAATCAGATAGTAAGCATAAGTTTTCAGAATCAAAATAGCAACATTAAAAAAAATCATAGTTAAGTTGCCATCAGTCCCCTGAACTAGCATTATTATTTTATGAATATCCATATTTCCATGTCAACATGAAAACAGCAAATACTCTATAAATTATTTAGCTCTTGGGGATGTGGGTATAGCTCAGTGGTAGAGTACTTACTCAGCATGTATAAGGCCCTGGGTTCTACCCCTAGAACCACAAAAATAAAATGATCCAATCAAATCAAACCATTTAGCTCTTTATGGTTTTCAAGGTGGCTTTAAAATATATTGTTTCGTTTTGTTATCTCCCAGACACTCAAGTAGGCCGGTCCAAATGTTACTATGTTCCATTTACAAATATAGGAACTGAGATTGCAAGATGTTCAGGGACTTGTCCTAGAGTTCATGACTGTCACCTGTGCAAACCAGAAACAAGAATGGCCCCCAGATGGTCAGCTGGAGCATATCCCTTTATAATAGCACTGCCCAATATTTTAAACATACAGAAAAGAAATAGTACAGAGAGCCGCATAGTAATGTCTGTAGGTTTAACCAATGTCAGGCTTCTATTTGCTTCAGATAGTTTTTGTTTGGTTGTTTATAGCAGTATTATGAATGCATCTGATTCTATCCTTCCCTCTTTTCTCTCTCATCCCTCTTATCCATTCTCAAGAGTCACCACTCTTCTGAGTTTGTCAGTAGCATTTTCATGTTTTTGCTGTATATGTATATTCAGTATTGTTTTATGCTTTAAAATTTTTACACACGTGGAATCATATGTAGAATTTTGCAACTTTACTTTGGTCTTATCCTTTCAGAAATATTTTTTGGAGATTTGTCCATTTAGATCTAGTTCATTCATTTCAACAGAGGTACATATTCCATTATAAGAATAAACCTTTCATTCCCTATTTATAAACACTTAGATTACTGTATTTTGTATGTTCTGATATTTTAAAACAATACAGCAAAACACATCTCTGTATAGTCCTCCTTGGCCACAGGTATAAGAATTACTTTAGGCCTGAAGGAAAACCTACAATTACAATGAATGTGCTGGGCACTTTTTCAGTTTTTGTGGGTAAGATAATTCTGAGATCCGTATCTTGGAGGAAAAGAGGTCACCTAGAAAGTACACTGATGTAGGGTGGATCCTCCAAGGTTGAGGGCTTGTCACCCAGAAGATACCTACAGATTTCATCTGTACCATGGAAGTCCAAGGGCAATGTTCTCAGTCATCCCAAAGGTGCTACACAAAGAACCTCTTGGAGGAAGCACTCCAGTAAGAAGAAAAATAAATTTAGGAAATGCAATCAAACATATGAAATATTTTAGGGTCCTTTTTTATTTTGGTACCAGGGATTGAACTGGGCCCATATGAGATATTTTTAAATGTATTTTGTCCAAAAAAATTATTCAGGGGATACAAAAGCTGTTAACACTCCAAAATGGAAATTTTACATAATATCAGCATGGAAAAGAGAAATAGAGGCATAAAGAGATGTGAGTGCGATCCAAAAATAATGCCTCAATATATACAAGGCACTGTGATTAAGAAAATTCTTTTTTTTTTTCCCACCCGAAGTATAAAGATGTACAACATCAGAAAATCTCAGTAGATTGCAATATGTTTATGGTCTTGAAAATGAAAAGCATATATTCATTTTGGTCGATACAGGAAAGTGATTTACAGTATCATGCAGCTGGTGGTGACTGGGATCTCAGTGGGCAGGAGAGTAATCAGAAATTAGCCTCTCCCCTTTCTCTGAAGGCTGTTGATCTATGGTAGACAGTGCTACCTTCAGTAGAAGATGGAGAGTCTCAGCTTTGAATGAATGTAGAGATGGCTTTGTTTTTTGTCTTAGGTTGAGAATCAGGGGCAATTTTTGAGGCATGTGCTTCAGAAAATGTCAGCAAGAATGGGATAAAGAAGAGGTTTTGGGCTGGGATTTAGCTCCGTGGTGCCGCCGCCTGCCTTGCAAGTGCAAGGTCCTGAGTTTGATCCCTGGCACCAAAAAAAAAAAAAAAAAAAA
>NW_022900915.1:32362832-32439212 GCF_012274545.1 Fukomys damarensis | reverse complement strand
ACAAAAAAAAAAAAAAAAAAAAAAAAAAGAAGAAGAAGAAGGAGAGGGTGAGCTGAGCAAGGGTGTGATTTCGCATGAAGTCCCCCTCCTCTATGGGACAGGTTTGCATGAGTCACATGGCAGGGCTGTTGGACCTGTAGCCACAAGCTGGCCTGTTGTACCTTTTATTCATTTGTTGATGTGTGTGGTGGTGAAGGGGTCAAAGCTTCCAGGCGAGGTGATACCTATCAGCTGAGAGCAATCTTGAGAAAATTCTTAGAGAGTCACTGGAAACTTCACAGGAGCTGAGAAATTGGTGTACTGGCCCATGGGTTGGGGCAGGTGCAGAACACACTAGATTCTTCCATACTGAATCATAGGATGGAGTTTCACATTTTGGGGTTGTAGGATATTTTTGATATACTAAGTGTGTTCAAAGAATGCATTGAGATAACTTGCATTTTAATCCAAAGGCAGACTAAAAAGGACAGCAGAGGATAGAAAGCAAACACAAAATGAGTTTATATGATTATGCCTCATGAGTCTTGAATGCTCAACATGCCACTTGTGTATACACAGACACACACCATGCCAACAAACACGTCACACACATAGGCATACATACTTCATCATATTGCATGTTATACACATGCACACATGCATAGATTATATGCATATTTCATGTGCCATCTCATATCCCATAGCTTAGGGAAAATGACATTTTCTCATAGTGACCTGGTAAATAGCCACTGTTAACCTCATTATTGTAAAGATACTTAAATTGTACAACTATTATTGCTGTAAGAAAATTATAGATGATGCTCATATTTTGTTGTCAGCTTTATGCTTTTCTGAATTAGAGAAAGCTGAACAGAGGGCATTTCCTTTTTTGCCAAAGATCTGAAAAGACTTTGTCCTTGGAGTGGACTTTTAGCCAAGTGAGAATCTCTGTAGGAATGGAAGAAATCACACGCTGTGTTCCAGGAGCCTGTTTGCCAGGTCCCATTGCTTTACTTTGGATTTTTACCACTTCATCAGGGGGTCGATCCAAAGACCGGAAACCCACTGTGGTGCTGCACATTGCTAAGCACAGCCAGGGAAGTGCATTCTCCTGTGCTGTTGCCAGGTAAGGATCAGAAATGCGACGTTTGCATCCCTTGCACCACACATTTTATGGCAAAGCAGGACTTCACTGCAAGAAGAAGTCCCCTTGCCAATTTTCCTTTATTAAAAAGATATTCTTTTCCATGCCCAAGAATAACATGATGGAAAAGGATAACCATTTAGCTGTGTTTGGCCACAGACCTAAGGAATTCAACAAGATCCCACAGAATTCCAAACTTATTTTTTAATTCACAAGCTGGGGATGAGAAGCACAAAGGTGATGGTGAGATTAGAAAATGATTATATTCTTTAGAAGGCTTTACACTGTTGCCAGAGGACCAAGTATGAATATGATGGTGATTTTTATATACCACAGCTATACATGGTAGACTCGCATTACATTTTGAGTAATAACATGTGCTTCTTTGGAAGTGACTTGGCATTTCATTTTGCTGTATGGAAAGCCGTTAAGCACATGGTCTCATACCCAGCACCTAGAGGTCCCACCATGCCCAGTGGTCCTAGACACATTCAGTACCCACTTCTAGAGTTCACACAGCCTTACTAGCATTCAGAGTCTCTGGGAGCACACTGCCTCATTGTTTTAAAGCACATCTTTTAGTGCCAGACAACAGGCAAACACTAATGAAGTTCCAGGTAGAGGCATGTTTATTTGTTTTCTGTGGTTCAGAAACCGTTTCCGTTTGCCTGAATAAGACACTGTCTAAAGCAATTTCCTTTCTCTTTGCATGGCTCCTTGAGATGGTAAATTATTAAAATCATCAGGACTTCTGGTACAATAATGAATGAGAGGTGATCTCATAAGAATGGAGGCGATGAACAGAGAAAAAGATTTTTAAAAATTAACATAAAATCTATTTTATGGAATACAAGTCTGAGGATTTTTTTGTCACTGCTTGCTAGTTCTTCTTTCCTCTTTGTCACCTGTCACCCCATTCTCTGCTCTGTGATTTCAATTTGACATAACGAGGAGTCATCTTTTAGCCTACATCGCTGCTCAGAAGAGGTCATGAGTAAGAAGAGAAGGAAATTGAATTCACAAACAAAACAGAAGAGAGTTGCTGAAAAAGCCCTGTGTTTATAGGGTGAGTCTCTTGTATGGAGAGAGACACTGCATCCAGACTGAGGTACAGATCGGACAGTCTGGTTTCTGGCCCTCACTCTGATACCCATAGAATTTAGGACAAGACTCTACCGCACTAAGCCTCAGTTGCCACTCATGTAAAATGGTGAAACTAGTTACCAGCTTTGTCTACTTACTCCAAAGAATTACTAAATCTCAAATTGGATAAAATGTGAAAACATTGCATGAACAGCAGAGCATTTACATAAATATCAGTAGGACAGATTATGTGTTAAAGCTAGAGAATGGATTATTCCCTTATTGATTCCCACTCTCACTGACCTCCAGCCATCTCAGTTCCTACTGTTATATTATCTGGCCTCTACTTTCGACCTTCAAAATCCCTTCAGTCTCTCCTATACTTTGAAGGCAGGTGACTCTTCCTAAATTGCTTTTTCCCAAGGAAATGTCTTCATAAGTCTTATAAGCCATGGGAGTCCCATGTAGCATTTTAAAATAATAAAAATCTACTTGCCAATGGTAAAAGGGTAATAATATTAATATAATCCAGATGTTGGTTTAGACCTCTATTTCTCTTGAGAATATGGATATCTCAAGATAATTTGATTGCACTTCCCAATTCCATAGTCCATAGTTAGTCCGGGCCAGGGATTTATCTCGGTGGTGCCACTCCTGTCTCGCAAGTGCAAGGTTCTGAATTCAATCCCCAGCACCAAAAACAAAACAAGACAAAAAACATTATCTTCCATAGTCTACAGTTGATCAAAATAATTTTGTGCATTTCATTGAGAGCATGGTTGCTATATTAATAATCTGGACTGTTGCTGCAAATGATAGAAAATTTAAAATATCTTAAACAAAAACTAAACACACTGTCTTATTTAACTAAGAAATTCAGGAGAGGCTAGGGTTTCAGGCAAGACTAAAATTATATCAGCAGAAGTTTTTTCAAATTTTGGCCCTGCCTTCCTTCGTGTTGTCTTCATGCTTCATGTGCTGGACTGATGTGAAGCGGCCTGAATTAACTGAGATGAATTTGCAGCCATTCACCACTCAAGTAGTAAAATAAAATTCAATGCTTTAGTGCTTTAAACAAGTTAGTTGATGTCCATGTTACATTTTGGTTCTGGTGATAAGTAGTTCAGGGCTGGTAAGACAATTATGTCCCAAGAAGTCTTTACTTATGGATCCTTACCATTTCCTGCAGTAGTATCTCTGGAGCGAGAACACTGTTTATCTGGAACTCCAGCCATGACATCCATGTTCCAAGCAGCAGAAAGCCAGAAGTGGAAAATAATGGGTACAAAGCAATGGTCTCTTTAAAAACTTTTTTGAAAGCTCTCACATTTTTAGATGTATGCCACTGATGGGGCCACATGTAACTGCCACATGTAACTGAGAAATGCAGACATTTATTCTATATATGTTATAGTTCTGTCTGCCTAGGTGAAACGTTATTATTATGAGAAAAGTTAACAGTTGCCTGGAGAGCAAATAACAGCTTCTGCCACATAACCCAATGGACATTCTAGGAGCTTTGCACCTCCATGCAAAGAGAGAATCTTCTCAGACAGGTCTGATAGAAAACTCCTGCTGCACTCCGATAGGCTCAACTGAAGTCACATGTCCATTGTTAAACCAATCACCGTCATTGCTGGAATGATCTAGTCATGTGCTCACCCCTGAGATGGGGGGGGGATGATGAGGAGTAGGGGCCAGATCAACCATATACAGACCACCTGTGATGGGCTCCTTCATGAGTAAAGCTACGTAGGGAGAGTGTATCTAATATCAGACAGGGAAGGAAGGGATACTTGATGGCTCCAAGAACAGATGTCCCTATGAACTTCCCTGTCCCCAGCCTCAACATCAGAATATTATGTTTTATCCTAGCTCAACTGAGAGGCAGAATTCAATTTTTTCACTCAAAACAGTCTACCTCCATTATACTTTCTATGGCAGAGTCATATTTCATCGCATATGCCTAAATACGACAAAAGCTGCAATAATATAAAGTGGTTCTTTGCTTTGTATCCAGGCACATTCACGGCTAAGTTTTCTCAGCACTCTTGCTTATCAGGAAATGGAGGAACCTCACTCACAAGAGGGATCTAAACTCCCTACCCTTGCCCTCCCTTGATTTTTTCACTGGTAAGTCTTATCCTGCTGTTTGAATCCTGTAGTTCATCTTTGCTGATAAACATTCTCAGCATCATTTCTGAGTTGCCTCAGCTAAAGCTCAACACAGCATTCACATTTTAGTAACTGGAAGGAATGGCTTGCACACCTCCCCATCCCAGGACACTCAGCGAGCCTCGAGTTTGTTCCAAAATTCATGAGCAAGTCTGACAGAGCTTCAAAGTTGGTCAGATGCCAAGAAAATATATCTTGCTTGTAAAGTGTCATAAATCCACCCATGAAACATTGTGTATTTAGCTCGGCTCCTTTCTGAAATGCTTCGTGAACTTTTAGTAACTGAAGGTCAAGTTCAGGGACGATTTATTTTCCTGGCTGCCATTCTCAATGAGAAAAACCTATCTGACTCCCTTCAGCCCTCCTCCTTAGCTGTGGGATAGAAGGAGCCTCAGAGCTCCAGCCACAGGACTATGTTGGAGAGTGGATTCGCGTGCACCAGCTTGGAGGCAGCATTGGACATTGCACATAGGAGTGCTGAGGGGTCCCCTTCCACAAATGCTTGCTACTGACTCATGAAACTCTGTTTCACTAGGTGAAAAGGAAAGAAAAGAAGGAACAAGGGTGGAAAAAAAGAAAGCACAGTATACTTACCAAAAATATTTTCGTGTAGGTAGTGAAGGAGGAAGGAAAGATAATTTTGATCAATTGATAACCACGAGGGACTGAGTCCTTTCAGAATAACTATTGAGTAGACCATGGCATTCTTTCTCATTCCAATCTGAAATAAAGTCCTGGGGGATTTTTCAGACACCTCCAAAGTGTCATGGATGCTGGGATACTAATGTTTAGTCCTCTAGTTTCACATATAGATAGATCTTCTTGGCTACAATACCCCGGCAGCTCATTAGCTATGATATTAGCTGAGGTGGAATTCCCTGTCAAGGGTGACTATGAGGTCCCCGGGACTGCCTCGAAGGAGCCAGGACATCCATGGGGCAAAGAATCTGTGCTTTGGAGCTTCATAGATCTACATCTTCTGTGTTGTACATGGACAAATGGAAAATGCCTTGCATTGGATAAAAAGAGGTCAGTGAATGACATTTGTCTGACAGACTGATTATACAGGGTAAAGTAACAGGAGGAATCATAAATGCAAAGTTGGTGAGGAGACAAGAAGTATCTTACTCAGACAATTTAGTATAGGAAAGTGATTAAAGAGAAAAATCTTAGAAAGATTGACAGCTAAATATTAGAGAAGAACATGAATTGATTCTTTTTTTCTCTCTCTTGCATGAGTCTTCATGCAAAGTGGGAATCAACTAATTTTCATGACAGTAAGTCTTTGGCTACCCTTTTGGGCAAGTCAGCAACGTTATACTACAAGGGACCTTCACTGACTGACCATGCTATTAGCTAAACCCCCAGTTAACTGTTTAAGCGGCAGAGAAAATTTGAAGTTTTTAAATCTTGGTTTTCTCATCCATAAAGAAGGTGAGAAATACCTGTCTTCCTTTTTTCTTTCTTTCTTTCTTTTCTTTTCTTTTTTTTTTTTTTTTTTTTTTTTTTTTTTTTTTTTTGGTTGTTTCACTACTGGGCATGGAGGCCTGGTCCTTGTGTATGCCAAGCAGGTACTTTACCACTGAGTGATATTCCTAGCCTTCTGAAGGGGTTTTCAAGCTCAAATGAAATAGCATTTGTCCATTTACCTGTTTTATTCATTTAAGAAATACCTATTATCTACTGTGTACCAAGCACTGTTTCAGGTGCTGGGCAAAAGGAATGAACAATTCAGACTAATGTTTCTGCTTGTATACATCTTACATTTACCAGTAGAAGATACATGACAAAAAAATAAACCAATAAAATGTATAGCATGACAGGTGTCTATAAGTGCTATAAAGAAAATAGCTAAAAAAGTATTACTGAAAAGGGTTTATAAACTGTGGACGGCTATACAAACTTAAGATTTTGTCCTCAGGCTTAACTGATTAATAAAATTGAGATCAGTGTATGGGCCCTGGGGATTCTCTGAAACAAGAGGACTTCTCATTGTCACTCCTTACAAGATCAGCTGTTTTTCTCTCATTGAATTTATTGGTACATTTTAGGGATACAGGATGGTTACATGCATCATTGGGATCTTGCACCTTTACATGACAGGTCTTGGTTCTCATTTTTTCCCCATACCCCTGCCCTATTTACAAAGGCTTTGTTTCTATGTTTTCCTTTTCTCATATTTTTCTTTTCCCTTATTTCCTTGCCCTTACCCTGCCCACTTCCCCTACTCCTTTAGCCTTTTCTTCCTATTTCACATTGTCAGTTCAAGATCAACTGTTTTTTTTACAAACCCCAGCTTCCTACCTTTCCTAAGTCCTCACATGGGCACGAAGCTGCTGCAGAAGGACACATCCCTTTTAAAATAGAGAAGAATACCTCAAATGTACCAATAAAGTCAATGAGAGGAAAAAAAATAAAATAGAGAAGAATAAAGTCAGTATCGTAAATATCTAGGATATGATTGTCTTCTGAATCCTAATTCAAATCTTCTCTTTATTTTTGGAAAGTTCTATTCTCAACTCCTCCTGTTTCTTCTCTTCTCCCTGCTTCTCCTCTTCTTCCTCTTTCTCTATCTCCTTTTTCTTCTTATGCCTTAATTTCCATTCTAGAACATTGAAACAATCTAGTTTTTGTGGATCACTCAGTGCTTTGTTTTGTTGTTAGGCCTGATGAGGATGAAATCATATTATCTTTATAAGTGCTATGTATTAAATATTAATATTTCATAGCATTCATACTCAGCTCACTTTATATAATTTCTTGATTAATGTTAAAAGCACACTGTCGAACATTGGCGAATGTGTCTCTAAGTGGAAGACATGTCACTGAATAGAAAGAAGAGCAAATCTCCTCTGGGGCGGACACAGTTGAATGACAAAGTGACGCTGAGAAGCCAGTTGGTAATTTAAATGCGGAAACAGAGCAGTCTCACCTAACAGACTGAGTGCTACCAATTTCAACCATGAAGGATGGCTATGGCATATGAGTTGCCTCTGGCCATTAAGGTGCCAGTTCTGCAAAAGCAAGGTAATGGAATTCAAATTAATTTAGATACTCATTCCATTAAACTGGGTTGTTTTAAAATGGTATTCCCTGTGTTAACATTCAGTATGAACTAATAGTTCGTTATCCGTTCTAGGAGGCTTTAAATACTCTCTAGACAGCCTGTGATTGCCACAGGTAGCTGACCTGTGGAAATATTTCCCAAGCCTGTTTAGCAGAGGCAAGACCCTACCTTTCTTTCAAAGAACAAGAAGGGGTGGAGAAATGGGTACTGCAAACAACTCATTTAGACAAGGCTTTCTTCACGTATGCCCTGGACTCAGAGAACAAATAGAAAAGGGATTGATAGAGTGTTTTATAAAAGGATGAGCCCCCAAAGGCAAGGCAGTATATGGAATGTGTCATGACACTAAAATACCTTACTTTGCCCTAGTGACTAATAACATTAGCTCTGAATTGTACTTAAAGCTTAACAAGTGTGAAGAATTATTTCCCTACATTTGTTTCTCTGAAAATGTTTACTTTGTTCAAAGTGTGGAAGACCACTGCATTTCATTTTTTAAAAAACCTACGAAGGTTAAAAATTAAGATAACATCAAGATCATAAAATGTGAAATCCAATTTAAGAGTCTCAGCGTGAGGTTAAGAATTTTTTAAAAGTAACAATCCCTGACATTCAGCTGTGTTCAGTCATGCATTCTTTAAAAATTACTGACGTGGTTAATCTTCTGTATCTTGCTAGAATAAAGATGTACATGACACAAATCCTAAAATAAATAGTAACTTAGGTATTTAAACATTTTTCTGAAGCATTATTTCTTTCTCAAGTCCTAGTTTTTTTTTTAAATCCATGACTTATGTTAACAAGTAGATTTGTTCTCTGTTTTGTGTGTGAGCCATAATTTCTGTATAAATCCCAACTCTTTTGTTTAGCTAAGCATCATCGTCAAGTGGTCCATCCCATTTCCTTGTCTTATTTTTCCTGCATTCTCTCTCCGGTTTTTCCCAAGCTGTGTATTTGTGCACCTAAGATGTGCCCAGCAACTCTTTTGACCTAAAGAATGAAAATATGCTACACAATTTGCTGGCCTAAGTGAGAGGAATTCTCTCAGGCACACACTTTTCTCCTCCCATGTCCTCCCAGTGTCTTGACCAGAGCCTCTATCAACGCTTACTCCAATCTCATAATTGAAAAGAAAAAGAAAACATTGTTCCAGCTCATTCTGGCTTGAAAAAGGCCTTTGAGCGGTATTTACAAAGAGTCATTTCCATGACAATATAAAAATCCCTCAATTTCTATTCCATGTTATAAAGAGAAAAATTTCACATTCAAGTGACCCTTCAGATCTGTATTTTTCCAAGGTGTGAGATTGGTGTGAAATGAGGCCATAAAGAAAATGGTTGGGAAAAACTAATCAGCACACGCTGGCACTTCTTCCCTGGGGTATTAGGAGGTCCTGTGTAACCCTCAGCCCTCCTCACGTGAGTCTCCTGTTGAATATAAGAGCTCTATAAGGCTTTTGCAGTAAGGAAATTGAAATCTTATTTATTTCTACTCTAGATTCTGCTGAATATCCAGACACATCTAATAAAATCACATTTATGTCGGTAGAGGCCTATTTCTAAAAGATCAAAACTTTAAATAACCAAGGAATTTGTGTAATTAGCACTTAAAGTACAGTCATCTGCCACCTTAGAATTGGTAGAAATCATCCTGCAAAGAGAATTTCAGTATTTTCTGCACCCCAGAAACAGAAAACCCTTTTTTAAAAAACTAGTGAGATTTTTAAAGTACTAATTATGCCTATGGTATTGGTATTTTTTAAAACACTAAAGGAATAAAAGCAAAATGAAACATAAATGTCTATACTTTTCCACATTTCTCTTTCTAAATCTGTTTTAGGCTTCAGATGGAATTTCAGTGTTTTTTTTTTTTTTTTGTAGGAAAGATTTTTGGCTTTTAAAATGTACAACAGGTTTGACCTAAGAGCAGGAAAATTGTGAATGCACTTTGAAATAACTTTGTAAATTTCCTTATATATCATTCTATGCAAATAGTCTGAAGGAAAAAAAATATACAAGATGAGGGACTGATTTTTTTCTCCCCACACTTGGAAAGTAGAAAATACTGGAACACAAAGTTTCATAATAGTTGCATAATCATTTTTGTTTTCTCACCAGTGCCAGCGTGCTACTGGTGAGGTACAAAAATACTAAAAAGAAATCATCTGAGAATTCTAGCCACCACTTAATTTAAAAAATACTTCCCTTAGCCTTCCCCTTTCTTCAGATTTGCCAAAACCTATTTCAGAAAATTTCACAGCAGAAACATGGCAAAAAGAATGAAGAGATAAAATAGTAATTACATAATCTGAACTAGATTAATATTAATTCCAAAGTGAGTGTGCAAATAATAATAAGTCCCTTCATCAATTTATAGCTTTAAAATACATTTTCTATGAATTATTTTATTTTCCAAGACTGAGGCACTCTGGGCATGTGACCATGTTGTATGAACAAGTAGAGTACTGTATTTGAAGTCATGAGGTGAAATTTTCTGGCTGATTCCATTTATGTGGCCTGAAAAGAGTTGAATTCACATGCTTGATGTCTCTATTAAAAACATGGATGCCTTTGGCTAATGAGCACAGATACCCAACAGTCTCAAAAATTTCCCTCTAAATTTTCAATTAGATGAGAATGAGGGAGTGTGGTGGAAGAAAAATCCATTAGAAAGTGAAAGGCTCTGAGGTCTTCTGTCAGGCACGCTAGTCAATGAGCAGCCCTTTCGCCCTTATGCGTGGGCTGAGCTGTGTTTCTGTCAACAGCCCACCATGAGGTGGGGTATTTTTCATTTCAAGTGTCATGTTCCTCTTCTTGCTGCTGTGGTGCCATTTTCTCAGTTTTGTAGTTTATGTGATTAAAAAAAAAAAATTACTGTCCCTACACCTTTGGTCCTTTTCTTCCTATTTGTCCCGTTAGGATCTTGAGTCCTATTTTAGTTTTTCACACCAGAGAAACTATTCGGTATTTGCATATGTGTGACTTATTTATTTCACTTAGGAGTATATCCTCAAAATGTGAGAAGGATAGGGAAAGGGAACAATGGAAAAGGAAAAAAATATGAGAAAATATAAAAATGGAATTAAAGTGTTTGAAGGTGGGAAGGGGAGGAGGGGGTGAAGGGAGGATGGGGACAAGGGGAAAAAATGAGAACCAAGGCCTGGCATGTAAAGGTACAAGATCCCAGTAATGAATGTAACTGTACTGTATACCTAAAATGTACCAATAAATTCAATTTAAAAGAAAAAAAATCTTAGGGCACAGTGGGTACTTGTTAGAATTGAAAATGATAGTCCATTATTTTTGCCCTTCTGTGTTGTGTATAAGATATTTTTCTATTGCAAATATTTTCCTCAAAGTATTTGAATTTGTCTTGTGTTCCTAAAAGGGCCTTACTTTAATGGGGGCAGTGCTTAGTGACAGGCTATGGAGTCAGAAATTCTAGTCCTGGCTTATGTAAGGTATTTAACCTTTCTGATCTTTAGATTTCTCATGTGAAACTGGGAGTCATAGTACACAACTGTCAGTTTTTTTGGGGGGGACAAAAATGAGATGAAAAAAATGTGCCTAGTATAGTGTTAGACATATATATTGTTATTGGTATTCCTCATAGAGGCAAGATTTCTAAATAATTTTGTTTAAAGTCTTTTTTCAAAATTGAGTTGACTAAATGGATTGATCCATGGATTGACTCATCCAGCTGTTTTGTTTTATGTAAAGTAGTGATATTTTTGGCCTTTACTTTGAGCATTTAATTTTTCCTTGGGCAGTGTGAATTTTGAAGATGAGTCTAAACATTCATGTGTAAAGGGCATATAACCTTTATGTGTCTTAATTTTAGCTCAAATTTTCATTCTGCTATTAGGGGTTCAGTACCTTTCCAGGGTTATAGAAAGAGTTACGAGTCTTACAGAATATGAGAATACAGGAGTGAGACTGGAACAATTCTTCATTAGTCATTGTTATACCTTGGTTAGTACTGAAGATTCTTTGGAAAAATCTGGAAAGACTCCAGTTCGCCTCATCAGGTCCTAAGTTAGAAGACAACGAGTAAAAAGTTCATGCTTTTAAACTACAAAGTTTTTCTAGCAGTGCCCCTTTTATTTTCCATTCAAAATAAAATTTTTAAAAATAAGATTTTTTTCACACTGGTATGTTTAATGCTTTGATACTGAAGTCTCACTTTTCTTTCTTTGGTTTAATCAACAAAATGAATCTTCCCCTATTGATCTGATGCCTTGTCTTTGGGAAACAGATGAAAGGTTAATTTCAAATTTGGAGAACATAATTCACTCACTGCTTCCCTTTGAGAGTTTGGTGAGCTTCCTCCTCTTTTACATCCGAGGTGATGGACAGCAATGACATTCAGTTAGAATATTTTCTTTTTCCTTTGGGACAAGCATCCTTTTTTCTCTAGAGGAAATGTTACAAAGTCGCAAGTTGAGTGGGTGGCCTCTGAGATGGTGACTCATGACCTTCACCTCCTGGTATTCTTGGTCCCCTCCCATAGTCCATAGGCTTGACCTGTGTGACAAATAGGATCTCAGGAAGAAGGACAATGTACTTCTGAAGCTTGGTCATTAAAGACAATGTGGCTTCTGGTTGACTTCCTTTGAATTTCTCTCTCTGGGGGCCGTGTTGTGAGGGTCCCCAAGTCGCTTCATAAAGAGGAACTGAGGTCTACCAACTGCCAAGAGGAATGGCCGGAAGCGTGAAGGAGCCCTCTTGAAAACAGAGCTTGAGACTCGGTCAAGCTTCCAGATGACCATAGTCTCAGCTGACATCTTGACTCATGAGAGAGCATGAGCCAAAGGACATAGCTCAGCCACTCCCAAATTCTTGTCCCACAGAAACAGTGTGTGAGGTAACTAATTATTATAATTTTAAGCCAGTAAAAAATGAGGATAATTTTTATGTAGCAGTTGACAAGTAGTACACACATATAAAGATTCTTATGAACAGATGCAGAGGTTTTTGTCCCATATTTTTCACCCCCCTTTTGGAAATGGAATGACTTGTTTCATGGACAGGCGTTCTCCAAATGACAGTTTATTTTTTTTCAAGCCCATCCCCCGAAGAACGATTAGCACATCAATCAACACGGTGTCTTAGAGAGTCCAGAATTCTCCTGTTTGAGCCCACAAGACTCACTTAGCCCTTTGATCTCCCTCTCTGACTTCTGAGCCAATCTTGGTGGAGGTGAGTGGGAAATAAAAATAGAAAATTTCTATTTCTGTGCCAAACTGTAGGGAGGAGGGAGCAGGAGAGACTCTTAGTTTTCTATATTTTCCTCTGCTTAGGTCTAGCACAGCTATGCTTTTTCTCCAGGAGCCACAGCCCCTTATATCTTCCCTGTAGGACATTCCAAAGTCTCTGCTCTTGTCACCAGCCAGGAAACCTGAGCCTGGTCTTCGTGCACTTGGTGGTAGTGGTGGTGGTGGTGGTGGTGATGTGTGTGTGTGTAGATGATAAATTTAGAATCTTTCTTTTCTGTTTCTTCTAAGTTTACTTTCTGCTTTAGATATTTTGCATTTCCATTCCTAGACATTTGGACACCAAACCTAGAAAGACTTAGACTATTCCACTTTCTGCCTTGTTTCACACCTTTCCTTACACTTCCTCTCTGTTTGAATGGGAGGAAGGGAAGAAGGAAACACTGGAAGAAAAAAGGAACGTATGTTATTTTTCTCAAAGTTATAACCCCATTGTACTTGAAATAATTTACAGATGCTTCAAGCTTTACCTAGATAGTGTCCTGAAGTTATATGGTGATAGAAGTATCTAACAGTGAGAGTGGACACTAAGAATGAAATTTAAGGAAAGTTTAGAGACTTCTGTGGGACCTAGATGTTTTGGAAAACTTGTGGCATCTGTTCTTAGGAATTTCTCCCCATAATATGCTGCACAATAATCTACTTTAGATATATTTTAATATCATAGTAGCTGTTGAGTTAGTTTAAACATTTCACGAATGCAGATAAACTAGTTCTCAGTGTTATGTGTTGACTGAGAAGGTCAGAGATCTAATGCATGCCTATCACCTGGAGAACTATGAAGAAGGCAGGTGCCCAACCACCCCCTGCATCTAGTTTAGACTGAATTGCTGCTGTTTTATTTAAGGATTTGACCATTTCTATTTCTCAAGATACATATTCACCTGTTGACTAATGAGCTAAATGTTCTCAAAGGATGATTACATTGAGGATGAAGTTCATAATAAAGGCAGGAGGAAAAGGTCATTATTAATTGGGAGAATTTTGTCTTTCAGTAGTTTGTACAGCACTAAATGATATATGTACAAAACAAGAATAGAGATCCACACTAAAGAAATGGAGCAGAAGAGCGGGAAGACACACAGAATTCTGATGACACCAGCCATTTGCTTGACATCTGTGTACCCCTGAACGCTTACACAAGATGATAAAGTCCTTTTTCTAATGAGGACAGTTTGACTCAGGTTTTCTGCCACCTTAACCTGAAAGAGACTCAACTTGCCATCCCCTACCTGAGTGGCAAGCGAGAGCACGGTCCCAAAGGAAGGCAGCTGTGGGTTGAAAGACAATCTGTGGCTCTTAGTTCTTGAGTGTTTAGGCCCTGAAGTCCCATTTTCCAGAACTGGGCAGGCCCAGTTCTCTACATTCTTTTGTATTATGGGCCCATTAATCTCCAGGAGTTCCAGTTTCATCTTCCCTGCCTTCCAGAGGATTTCAGAAGCATTTAATTTAGTTATGCTGAAATAATATATAGAATACATGTTTTGCTTACCCTTTGACTTCATCATCATACACCAATATATAGTTTATATAATTTAAGTAAATGTCAGATTATTTTTCTACACATTGCATTCTACTAAAATACTTATTTTCCTGATTATTTTCAACTCTTCTTTGACTCAACACATTACTCTGTAAACTATTCAATTAGCTACAGCTTAGAAACAAACTTGGGGAATTCTTACTCTATCTCCACCCATTGAGTTGAGTTAACTCTTTTCTACTGCCTTTGTGTTTGTGCCATTCTTTGATCTAGTTCTAGACTCATTCACTTACTGTCATGGAGATTTGGAGACACAGAAAAAAAACATGGGGAAGAAAACTGGCCTCTTCTTGTTTTTAAATCTTGTACCATTTGTTCCCAACCTAGACCACATCAGAGGTCATTTTACAAGTTTTCTCCCAGAATGCTATGACTCCTATCACATAGGGTTTCTAAGAGGCTACTTTGGCTTAATTAACAGAGGTCCTACCAAACCAGTTCTGATAGTAATGCCTTGGAAGCTCGTTTCTCCCCCATCTGTATAGAAGGAACAGATGCTGCAATGCAAATAATAAATTGCCAGTCTCTAAAAATTTATCTGTGTGGTGTCTAATATAGTAACCTGTGAGAATTTATGTAGGCTCTGAAAATATTCATCATTTAATATTTTTGCCAGGGGCCCAACCTAAGCAATATATAAACATTTTCTCATTAAAAAAAAAGGAAAAAGAAAAAAATTTAAGCCATTAGTCAAGATTATCCAGTTTGCCTTTGACTGTTTTTAGCAACCAGACGTCAGAAGGCACATTGTAATTTACATGGCACATACAGCTCTGCGCAGCTGCCTGCATAGATGCCCCTTGCCTGCTGTTGTTTTCATCCAGCATCAAAGTCCTCTGTTTCCTGTGACATCTTAACTTTTTAGAAGGAGAAGGGAACCATGGCATAAAATATTAGTCTGTGGATATCTTCTTGCCGAGGCTGCTGGGCACATGAGCATCTGCACAGAAAAGCGTCACCAGCTGATAGGGAAACATCGCCCAGTGTTGTTACCTCTATGGGTTGAACCTTTGCTACAAAGGGGGAAAAATGCTTCCTTGTGTTCGTTACTATGGAGAATACTGAGGCAAGCAAACTAGATGGAAATTTCTAATAAGGGACTCAAGTGCATAATGGGATATTACTTTTTTTCAGGAAGAAAAAAGAATTGTCATCTTGAATAGCTACATTTAACACAATAGTGCTTTTTAAATCTCTCTTTTGAATTGAATGACCCCCATGGAGATGTAGTAAAAATGAACTACTGCTTTTGTGCCTGAGTAAGATAAGCTGATTTTGGAATGGAGGCTGCTTGACTTTGGTCCATGTCACACTATTTAGGAGGTGAGGGAAGAATAGCACAATGCAACATTTTAAACCAATGGACTCACTGAGGGCTTTCTGCCCTAGGCATGACCTGCTGCTTTCATAAGTGGGGTTTGATAATGGCATTGACAATGGCAAAGAAAAGTGTCTTCTCGAGACACTTTGAAGATATCTAATTTCCAAAATGAACTAAAAGCCCACACAAAAATGGAGCACACGGTGAGAGAGGTTAGTCCCCATTGCCTAACAGATTCAGAGTCCCTCAAATTGTTACTGACTCAAACATCTCAGAGTATTTTAATCAAAGAAGCCAAACTATCATAATGTAAACCTAAGAAATACATTCAGCTAAAGATTATTCCTTTTAGACATGGTAACTAGGCTTTTATGTGCAATTTCGCCAAAGCTAGTAGAAATTGAAAAAAGTAAAATGAATCACCAATAAAACTAAGACAATGGGAAATGTTCTATAGGGCATATCACATATGGCAGAATGCTAATTTATAAACATTAAAGGTGAAAAAATTATATATAAAAACTGCATGTGCAGAATGTATCCAGTAATGCATATTGCAGCTGCATACACAGGCACGGTAAAAGGATTGAAATGTTATATGTATTAATTAACAGTGGTTATTTCTAAATAGAAGTATTATGGATGATTATAAATCTCTTCTTTGGACTTTGCTATATTTTTCCAATTTTCTACCATGAGTAGTTATTACTTAAAATTAGAGAGAAAGTAAACATCAGATACCTGAAGTTTTACAGAAATGTTTTCTATAGTATTTCCTATTTAAAGGAGCTACATTTTTCAAGTATAAAGCCAGGCAAAATTCTAACTAGCTTGCATAGCTCTAACTACATTTCCTTCTGCATTTCCATGAACAGGATGCCACCTTTTAAGACCTGGTTAGATCCACTTCTATTTGCCCACACGACTGTCTTTCCACTGGAAATGATGCATTATCTGCCTTTGCTGTACTTTGCACTCTTCCCACAGATGACGAATGTCTACTAGTTCTTTTAAAATGTGCTACAAAAGCATCTTCCTTCTCAAAGTCTTTTCTAGTTAACCCTATTCTACTTTTTTTAATTCATTAAGTTTGTTGGTGCATTTTAGGTACACATTATGATCATATTCATCATCGGGGTTTTGTACCTGTACATGATACATCTTGGTTCTTGTTTTCTCCCCTTCTTTCCCTTCCACCCCTCCACCTCTTCATATTTACAATAGCTTTGTTTCCATCTTTTTATTTCTTTTCTTATGCCCACACCAGTTCCCCTTCCCCTTTGAACCTTTTATTTCTTTTTCTCGTTATCTATTACACATTTTGGTCCTCATTTACACATTTAGTTTCTCACACTAGATAAGCTATTCAGTATTTACATATGTCTGTCCTATTTATTTTACTTGAGTATGGCCTCAAGGTATATCCACTTAGCTATAAATGTCTCTAGTTTCTCATACTTTATGGCTGAGTAATACATTTTACTAAAAAACCAAAACAAACAAACAAAACACATCTTCCTTATCCAGTCTCCAGTTGATGGGCAAATGGGCTGTGTTTCCAAGATTTAGCTATTGCAAACTGTGCCTTTATGAACATGAGTGCATGCATATCGCTGTGGTATGATGCTTTTAATTCTTTTGGGAAGATACCCAGCAGAGAAGCAGCTGGGTCAATGGGACTTCTAATCCTAGCTTTTTGAAGTATCTCCACACTGATTTCCACAGTGGTTATACCAGTCTACAGTCCTCCCAACAGTGGAGAAAGGGTCCTTTCTCCCCACAGCCCTGCCAGCATTTGTTGTTGGTTGATTTCATGATAGCAGCCATTCTTTCTGGAGTGAGGTGGAATCTCAGCATTTTTTTCATTTGCATCTTTTGGAAGACTAGTGAAGTTGAACATTTTTTCATATGTATATTTGCTATTTCTACTTCTTCATCCGAGAAATGTCTATTCATTTCAGATACCCATTTTTGGATTGGGTCTTTAAATTTGGGAGGTCTTATTTTTTTCTTAAGTTCTTTATATATTCTAGATAGTAGACTTTTGTCTGAGGAACAGCTGGTAAAAAGTTTTTCCCATGTTGTAGGTTGTCTCTTAGCTCTGTTGGTGATTTCTTTTGCTGTGCAGAAGCTTTTTAATAAGGTGAGATCCCAATTATTGATTTTTTGTGCTAGTTCATGTGCAACTGAGGTTTTGTTCACAAAGTCTTTTCCTATGCTGTTGTCTTCAAGAGTTCTACCTAGCCTATCTTCTAGCAAGTTTAGTGTTTCTGTTTTATTATTTAGATCTTTGATTCATTTCAATTTTCAAACCTGCATGGATCCAGGTTTAATCTTTGGCAAGTTGAAACAAAGTTTTTCCAGCACCATTTATTAAAGAGGCTCTCTTTCCTCCAATGAGGGTGTTTGGCTCCTTTGTCAAAGATGGGATGGCCTAGCATGTCTGGAGTTGTCTCTGCATCTTCTAATTTGTTCCACTGATCCTTGGGTCTGTTTCTTTGCCAGTACCATGCTGTTTTTATCACAGTAGCTTTGTAGTATAATTTCAATTTGGGAATTATGATACCCTCTACCTTGTCTTTGCTGCCTAGAATTGCTTTGCTATTCTATAACTCTTCTTGTTTCAAATGAATTTTTGGGTTGTTTTCTCTAGTTCTGTGAAATGCAACTATTCAGCATTTGTACATTACATTCACAAGATATAGTTTTTTGTTTGTTCTTATACTGTTTTAAAATTCATTTCTATAGAAGCATTCTATTATATCTGACCATCTCTTACAGGATAAATTCTCAAACGATGGAGACTAGGTCTTTGTTATTTTTGCTTCTGCAAAACAACTGAAAGAGTGACTCTATATTAATGATGTACATTAAAAAGAATAGATTATAGCATGTAAACCAGGAATCCTATGAGAAGAACTTAGTGGGAGTATTGAGTAAAAGCCTGATGTTTGGTTAGTAGTTGAATTAAGGCTCTGTTGATGTCTGTTCAACTATGTCAGTTACAGCTGAATGATTGCAATTCTGTGGGTATGAAGGAAGGTGTGTTTTAGCTATCTGTTCCTCATTTTGCATGGACTGGTTTTTGGTATAGGACCTT
Organism: Fukomys damarensis; assembly: GCF_012274545.1. NCBI lineage: Eukaryota > Metazoa > Chordata > Mammalia > Rodentia > Bathyergidae > Fukomys > Fukomys damarensis. The sequence continues at coordinate 32,420,528 of NW_022900915.1, read as the reverse complement.
TGGAAGTTGGTCCAACTTCGGATTTCATAATGGATTGCTGACTGCTCTGTGAGGCTCTAACTGTCTATTGTTTCTTCACTTCAGTTAAGTGTCTGAAACTAGGTTTGTCTTATTATGAATTATTTTAGTGTCTTCCAGTTTAGCAATAAAATTACGTGAGGGTTTCAGTATTAGAGAATATTTTCAGTGTGGACAATGTCTTACAGAAACTGGTGGAAGGAATGGAATTTATTTAATTTTTAGATATTTTGGCAATTTTCTGGTTTAATAGGGTCAGAATCAGTTGGAAAGTTTTTGTTTGTTTATTTGTTTTTGAGACAGGGTCTAGCCATGTAGTTCAGGCTGGCCTTCAACTTATGTAGCCCAGGCTGGACTTAAATTCATGATCTTCCTACCTCATTCTCCCAATTACTGGGATTACAGGTTTGTGCCATTACATCTGGAAATTGGAAAGTTTTGAAAAAGAGTTAATACGAGTGAGTGCTCTGCCTTTCTAGAAGCATTAGTTTTTTTAAAGGGAAGTAACAACTGCTTTATACAAAAGAATAATAAGAGAGGAAAATTTGGGAGTAGGAAAGGAAGCTACCTGACAGACAGTTGCTTATTTCTGCTTGGAGTAAGGTTTCTATTGCACCCAACCAGATGCCCTTGTACTCTGCCTGTGGCTTCACCATCGTGGGGTAGTCAGCTGCTGGTGGTGAGGGAGGCGGCTGGAATGATACTCACATTTCCTCCATTCCAAACTGCATGTTTGATAGGACACATAGTTCTTAGGCAGGGATGTTTTTCAGCAGTTATATTGATTGATGACCAATTTCTTGCACTCTTTTCATGTTCTGCAGTTAGCTAAGCAAGAAGATACTTCAAATAAGTGGGTATTAGAAATGTGTTCTTTCCTAGTGACAGAGAGCCAAAGATGGATTAGGGTCAGGTAATCAATCCTAAGTAGCTATTTTTAAAATTTTGTTTTATTTTGTTTTCTCTTTTGCTTGTATTGTGGTAGACCCATCCTTGGCTTTCAAATTTTGAAAATCCTTGAAGAATCAAGAAAACTTTTCTTTCCAGTGTATTATGTCTCCCATTAGGAGTCATAGAAACATGATGTATAGAGTAGTTTTCAAATATAATACTTGAAATATTAGAAATTACTAGAGCTCATCATCTGTTGGCCATTCCGTTGTTAATATACCCCTGCTGTCAGAGAATAGAGAAATATAAAAGTATCTGATTCATAAAAAAAATCTGATTCATGTATATCTTACTCCAGACAAACTCTAGTCCCTCTCTAGTATACAGATTTGCCACCATGTGGTATGTTCTCGAACTTAAATGCAAATCTTGTTAAACATCATGCATGTGTATTCAGCTGCTTTGCTGATAACCCTAGGCCCACAGGAATCTTGCACCAAGTCTGGAAACCAAACTTCTTTGTATCTGTGACATAAAACCTGAAAGTCAACATTTTTAAAGAAGGCCCATACCCAATCAGTCCAGAGGCCTAACTCAAAAGATGGCTCTTCTCCTCTTTTGGCCCTAAAACTAGTCCTTTTGGTTCTGGCTTGGTGAGACCTGCTCATACCTGAGTAATGCAGACCTCCCTTAGTAGGCAACCCAGTAAATTAATCTTTGTATCAAATTACCCTTTGGGGCCAGGGATTTAAGTTAGTGGTTCCAGCACCTGTCTCGCAAGCACAAGGGCCCGAGTTTGATCTCTAGTACAGAAAAAAAACATCATTTATCAAATTACCCTTTGATAGCCATTGTTTGACACAGGGTAAGTGTAATTGGCAGGTAGATGTCAGAGACAAGATCGTGGCTGCAAGAAGAAGATGTGGCTTCATTCCTCATTTTTAAAATAACTGTTCCTACTTCTACACATTACTGTGAAGTCTAAATAAGTTGCTACAGGTAAAATGCAAGGGCAGGGTCTGTTGTATGAAAAGCTGATCTATTATTAATTCTGTAATTTGGGACATTAATGTAAATTCCCAGCGGGGACAGATGCATAGGCTCCTGGAAACCACTGACTACAGGTTGAATTATGAGAGATTTCAGTCTGTAAGGAAACATTTGGGACCTTTTAAATTGAAATTAAAACTACAGTCACAATACCACATACTTGAATGAAAAATCCAGATATTAGCTACTTTAAAAAATTTCACTCAAGGATATTTGTGAAAAATACAAAGTTCTTGAGACTATGTTAGTGGTGTGTGTTTGTGTGTGTGTTTTAAAAATTAAAAGGCAGACTAGAGAGCAGTTCTCTATTTCTAGAAAAGCCTTTTAATTTGTTAATGGCTTTATTATCTTGGAGGCAGTAGGAAAAAATAAATATTCTAATGGCATCGCTTGAAAGTGGTCAGTATCTTCCAATGGCTAAGTGACACGGTTGGAAGAGCAAATCACAGCATTGGAAAACATCAGAATGTTCACTTGTTTGGATAAGCTGTACTTATCGCCTGCTTTGGCCCCCAACTCCTACTGAATTTGATCCCCTTACCTGCTCACAATATACCAGGTACTTCAGTGTAGGAGCATTCACATTTCATAAAAGCACTAATGCAGGATGAAAGACCCTGATACGAAGTAGCAGTTATCACCAGCATGTGCATGCACATTCTTAGGCACATGTTTTCATTGAAAGTTTGCCTAAACAAGATTGTGCCTTGCAATTTCAATGTGATATGGATTTTAAGGTAAATTTCCTTTCCTGGCCCTCACCTGATAAGTACTTGGTTGTAACCTGAGTGCCAGCTGTCTACTGAGATGCCCTAGATGTCACTGCAGAAAATAAGTCTAAAGGTTAGTTCTTACTGTGTTTCCAATACCTACTGATTATTTCCTTACCTCTTTGACAAGCACATTATTGATTTAGATTAATGATTCATAAAAGAAACAGTTCCCTGTCTATTTCCAAATGCCTCAAGAGTTTTATATTTTGACACAAGGAATAGCAAAATAAGAACGATGGACAACCTATGTTTGGGAAGAAAGTCTGGCTGACTGGTGGCTTAGTCTTGGTTTTGTGGTTTAAGACTTGTCTCTGTCAGTACTATTGAGAGCTACTTCATAAAATAAATTCTGTCATGATGTTATCACTGTGCCTGAAATAAACTCTTCTACTTCCTTAAAAAAAAATTAAAAAGTGCCCCAAAACATGACTTACATTGCTCATTGTACTGGTACGCTGTAGTGCTCTCCCTTTTTGCTAGTTTGATCTGTATTAGGTAAAGTATCAATCAGAGGTGCTCAATGAAATCATAAGACACAGGAAGTGAAGTGTCCATTTCTCAAGGCTTTCCAAGATAGTACATAAGCAGGACCTATCTGCAGAGGAGGTAAGTTTTTCTTTTACACGTGTTGGATGTCACAGTTGTTAGTCTCTCCAAACCTGCTGAAGGGCTGGAGTACAGCTAAGTGGTAGAGATTCAATTCCCAGCACTGGAAAAAATTAATAAAAGTTAAGGATCAAACACCTTTCTAGATGAAAATGGTCAAAGCGGTACTCAAATGCAAATCTGAAATAATTGTTCTTTCAACTCAAGTTTTCTGTTTTATACATATGAGTTTTTTACTGTTTATTGAGATATAATTTGTACATCTAGTAATGACATTCGTTGCATTTTAACAAATTTGTAAATCCATGTGAAAATCACCAAAACGAGATATAGAATATCTTCTTATGGTGTGTGTCAGTCAGTCCCCTCCCTACCTCCAGCCATCTGTGATCTTTATGTCACTATATATTTTTCTTTTTCATAAATGGAGTCAATCTGTATGCATTCTTTTGAGTTTAGCATGCTTTTTTCTTGGTATGACGCTCTTGAAATTTACCTGTCATGTTACAGGCATCCGCAGTTCTTTCTTTTTTTATCCTGTGGGATATAACTATCTGTTCTTCAGATGATGAACATTTAGCTTGTTTCTAGATTTTAGCAGTTATGAATTTTCTGTACCTATTCATATGCAAGTTATTATGTGGACACAGGTTTTGATTGCTGTAGTGTAAATAACTACATGTAACTTCATAAGAAACTGCCAAACATTGTTCTAACTGCTTTTCATCCTCTTTAGTATTTGATGTTGTCAGATTTTTTTAAAAATTGAACCATTCTCATAGATGTGCAGTGGTATCTCATTGCTTCTTTCAAATTATTGTTGAGTTTGTAAAAGTCAGTTATGGAAGACACATCAAATAATCAATAATCTGTGTAAGACATCAGAAAGATAGTCTTTCTTATTTTCTTAGAATTGGTCACTGGCTCTTCACTATGTTCTTATATCCATGTTGGACTACTGAGCTATTATTAATGAAGTATTTGAAGTACGTAATACCTAGGCAAACACAGCTTCAGCAGGCACAACTGGTGAACAGATAAATAGTTATATCTTTGGAGTAATGAAAGGGAAAGAACTGCAGAGGCATATAGCATGATAGATAAATCTCAAAAGAATTATACCAAGAGAAAGATACTGGGCTCAAAAGAATAAATAGGGAATGTTTCAATTTATATAATATTTGGAAAAAATTACTAGGGGCAGAAGTCAGATTAGGGATTGCCAATGGTGATAGGTAGGAGGGGAACTGACAGATAGGTGCCGTAGAAAATATTTTGTGTCTTGGTTTTTGATGGCTGTTACATGGCTTTCTAGATATCTTGGAGTCTTACTGTCATAGGATTGATGTAAGAATCATCAGAACCTTTTTGTACACCGCCCTCATTTTAAATAGAGTATTTAGAGAACTGTCTACCAGTGAAATATTTTCTGTTACCACCTCTGAAGCTGAAAGGTAGACAGTTATTTTCTGCAATTCTCCAAGCTTAATCTCATTAGAAAATTGGCTTTCCACAGTGAAAGAAGAATAAAAGTTGTTAGAGCTACAGCATCAATTTGTCTTTCTCTTTTTTTAATCCTCACAGAATTTGGGCATCTTTATGTTTGCCTGTATTTTGATTATTTGCTGGGCCTTGTGTTTGTTTGGTTCTGTTACTTTTCCTCTTATTTTTACTAACTTTTGGCTTAGTTTGAGGCACTCCCACATCTTTCTTATGTATGGGTAAAGCTGAGAAAATGGTGTCCAAACTCCTCTTCCTAGCTTTGAGTAGACCAGAACCTTCTCTACTACACAAACATGGCAGAGCGCTTCATGACTGGGTTACTTTGCTTCTTGTATATTTGGTTTTGGTTTTTTGTTTAGAATTCGTTTAGAATTTTGTTTAGAATTTAGAATTAGAGCGCTTCATGACTGGGTTACTTTGCTTCTTGTATATTTGGTTTTGGTTTTTTGTTTAGAATGTTTTTGTCCTCCTCTCTGACTGGGAAATTCTTAACCTTCAACATCAGATTAAATGTTATCTCCTATTATACTAAATTCCTTGAGCACTATTAGTCATGCCAGCTGAACTCTGCTCTTGTATTTTAAGAACTACCACATTGCCTAGAGACAATCGATTCAAATCTTGTATCCTCCTTAGACTCTGAACTCCCAGGCAAAAACTATAGGTTAATCATTGTCGACTTCACACATTACACGCCCAACAAATATTTTTCAGTGACCCTTTACATTTGCAGTACAGCTATATTTAATTGCAGAAATACCCTTCAACTTAATAAAGGAATGAAGAGAAGCATTTGATAAAAAGGAATGTTTGTTTAGTAAAAGCCAATCATGTATAGTTTGGCAAAGTAATAGTTATAAGATTTGAATGATCTCAGAAGTGGATTCCTTTTACTCTCTCCCAATCAATGTGGTTGTTAACCTCATTTCATAGAAAATTCAAAGAATTAAAAGAATCCTGTGACTCTCAACTTCATTGATCCACTATGAAATACACACAGACATGTAATTTCTTTAACCATGTAAGCAAAATATTAGGGATATGAGACTAAACAGATAAGTAATAAATATGAGCACATTCCATGAAATATGAGACGTGCTTAAACTTCAAAAAGTTTGTTTTTTACATGAAATTCAACTTTAACTTGATGTCTCGTATTTTATCTGGCAACGCCAAGCAAGTGAAACATTTTCACCTTGCATAGTATAATGGGAATACAGATAATGTTCATGGAATTCAGTTTAGAAACATACAATGAATAGTGTGAGGCTATTATTTCCCAGGATGGCTCAGCACAGGTCCACTCAGATGATGACCATTTTAGGAGGGTGCACTGCAAGGCCAGAAGGAGGAGTGGGAGCAGTGAAGTCACTGTCTTTGTGGCCACTGAAATGAAAGATGACAGCACTTAAAGGTCTGTAACTATGGCAGATTAAACAGGGCCACCAATTCCTCACTACTATTCTCATTGAGAGTGGAGGTCTATTCCGTTGCCTGTGAGTGTAGGTGGCTCTGTAACTACTTTGATCAGTAGAAAAATAACAGAAGTGACATATGACAGCTTTTAAACCCAGACCCTAAGAACCTACCAGTTTCCACTTCCAGTCTGTTAGAACACTCTTTTCTGGAGCCCCGAGCCTCCATGTCAAAAGTCTAACTTCCCTGAAACTGTCAGGCTGGAGAAGCCATGTGTGGACCTTTGGGTGGACAGCTCACCTGAGCTTGGCCTTCTGCCATCTGCATGAAATGACATGACATGAAAAGGAAGTTGTTGTACCACCAAATAAACTCCTTCAGTACCCAGTGGAGAAGAACCACCTAGCTCAGACTTGACTGAGTTTCCAACCCATTATCTTCTTAAACTAGTAAGCTTTGGATAGTTTTACAACACAGTGATAAACAGAGCACCAGTACTATCACCAGTAATGACTTAACCCTATCATCACTTAAGAATGTAGTACTTTTGCATATTCAGACTTCATTTGCTTATTTGTTTGCCAGGGAAAATTTGCTTAGGATGAAATCTTTCCTAGAATGCTGTACATAATGGAGTTCGTAGTCAAGGTGCTTTAGCTGAAACTTAATAGGATCCAGAGTCACAGCTTTTCTGTCTTTGTTCCAGATTATTAGAAGCCAGAAAGTTCTATAGCCCAGCAGAGAAGGAGGGTGATATGTCTGAGACCTGACCTCAGAGGCAGGTTAACCACAAGGAAATGTGCAAACCTGGGCTGGAGGTAGAGGAAGGCAGAAAGGAAGCACAAGAGAACTGTCAGTGTTGAGAAAGGCCAGTCATGCATGTACAGGCAGGAGCAAGAAGTCAGGACTGAAGACACCAACAGCTGCACCTGCTGTAACAAAGAAACTTTCCTCAGGAAGAAGGGAAGGCTGAGAGAATGCAGTGAGAATCTAAGAACCCCAGAGGGAGCATGATCAAGAATCCCAAAGGAGAATGATGCAAGAAGAAGACTGAGTCTCTAACCCAAGCCACCCAGGCCCAAAAGCCTTTACTAATTCCTCTGTGAGGAAAGATTAAAGAAGGCCACACCTGGGTTATATATATTCTGTAATTACTGATAGTTATCTAACTTAATTGTTGAGTCAATCTGCTTCTAGTTTTCCTTTGGTTATTCTCAAATAAGGCCTTTTGTTTTCTAAAACATAACACACAAGATCTCAGTGTAGATAATGTTGAATGAGAAGTATATGAACCTGGGTGATCTCAAAAGATTATTTGGTTATTCTTGATGCCCAAGAAGAGATTAGGTTTGAGTCAGCAAGGCCCTTGTGTAACAGAGACTAGTTAGATAACATACACCCTGGGAGGGACTTGCTTAGCTTAGACCTTGCCAAGGGACCCTTTCACACACATTTAACTTTTCAGAAAATCACTGGTTTATTTAACACGATGCAAGTCTGCAAAAGAAATGTCTCCTCCTATTTTAGAATTAAAACCTAGCATCTTTTGTTCTATATATACTTGAAAAATAATTTGATCTAATGAATATGTATAATGATTATAATAATTATTCAGTCATTATTTGAATGCTTCTTCCAAAGAAGTGCAAAGCTTTTAAATAAGCCGCTTCCAAAAACCATCATAGCCTACTGCATGTACCAGCAGAGAAGCCCTGACTTGGCATGCTACTTTGTTAGCTTAATAGGCTGAGTGAATTCCTAGGTTAGCTGAGGTGGGCCCCTTGGAAGACCTTACAAGTATTTTATTAGGAAACAAAGAGCACATATACAGGTTTGGTAATATTTGGACCCTGGTATTATTCTTAATATGTATTCATAGCTTACAAACCTGATGCTTTTTTCAGAGCCAATAAATGCTACATGCCAGAAAGCAAATCAGCACTAGCTTAAATTTATTCAGAATCCATAATGCTGACCACATAACAACAGAAAAACAGTTGTAAAATGCTATCATGGTATGGTCAGTTATCATAGCAATAGCTCAGCGGCTTGACATTTTCAGCAGTGAAATATCTAGGCTTCTGAACTTTAAAAAAATCACAGAAATTTTTAGTCAGAGCAGCAAAACCATATTTGTAAATATAAGGTGCTGATTCATTTTCTTGCCTGTTAACCTTCCTGGCTGGAGCAATTGCTCCTCTGGCTGGATCATTTGAGGATGAAGTGATCAATTTCTGGAACCTAGGAAGTTGCTGTACATTTGGAACTCTCCAAGGGGAGAAGTGGGCAATTACTTTGACTTCAAGCTCAACTTGATATTTTTGACTGGATTCAACAGTCCAAGGAGAATGACTGCTTCTTTGCTTATGTGTTGGAATACATATGGCAGAGACAAATGAATTCTCAGGAACTGGGTTTCAGGCCTGACTCTTCTTCCTCCCACCCCTCTTTGGTTCAGAAGGTCATTGTCTTCATAATGCCTCAGCACTTCCTGCAGACATTCTTGCTTCTTTTCAAAGTATGACCAATTGCTGTATTGCATACATAATTTTACCTTCATTGTATATTCTCTCAGACACCCAAGGCCACACAGTAAGATGGAAAGACACTATATCTGAAGTCCAGTGATCTAGACTTTATATTTGCAACCTCCTCTTGCATGATGAATGACTCACATGTCATTCAGAATTTTGTTGCATATTTTTATCACTGAGTGAAATAGTTAAGAGCCTGTACACCATAATCAGCCTGCCTGGGTTACCCTGTACATAAGTTTCTTCATGTGAGAAAACAATAATATTAAGAGCTAATATTACAGTGTTTAGTTTTTGCCAGCCAATTTCCTAAGTGTTTTACATATATGCTAACACATTTAGTTCTCACAACAACTCTATGAGGTACACATCATTATTCTCATTTTGCAGATGATAATTAAAAATGAAACAGATGATAAAACTGAAGCCATGACTTGTCCAAGCTCATACAGACAGTGGCAGGATTTGAAGCCAAGAAGGTTGGATTCAAAGTCTTTGCTATACCACCCACCCCGACCCAAGGGCTTAAAGCCTAACAACCTATAGGTTGTAGGATCAACCTACAGACTTCACAGGGGTGTTCTGTTTACCACAGCCACCTTAGATGTGGAAGCAACGTGCAAAGAATTTAAAATGCTTTAAAACCTTAATATTTTGTGGCCTGCCATGCAAAGTTACTGGTAAACAACAGGCACTTTTGAGTTCCAGGACTGTCTAGAAAATCTTAGGTGACAGAAACCTGAATCAATGTATCAGGGTGTAGTCACTTGAGAAAGTCAGTGCCAAGTGTTCTGAAGTGCAAGCATCTGGCATCTGAGTCAGAGGTCTGAAGCTAGGAAAAGGCCAGATGAAGGTTCCAACATCACGCAGTGAAAAGCCCAGGGCCAGATGGGTAGATGTTAATTTAGGACAATAAGGAGCCTCACCAGGTAGGAAGAGGTATCAGCACCTTTCTTCTCTGCTAGGCATGTCAGAGATTCTTCGTGCTTTCTTTGCCTCCACCCCAGCCACAAAGTTTCTGGACACTTCCCATTTCATACTCTGGTGAAACAGGAAGGCTCAGCAGTTAGTTACCACTCCCCGGAGCAGTCACAGTGTTCTTGGAACCAAGGCTGAGAAAGGCTCATTAAAGGGTGTGGCTAGTTTTGAGAAGGCTTTTTGCTTTATCGCTACTAAGTAGGCTTGGGTGTCCCAGATTAAATCTGACTTGAAGGAAGAGAACATCACATTTGTGTTAAAATAAAGCAAAACTTGAAAATGAGCTAATTGCAAAATCAGAGAAGAAACAGTCATCTCATTTGCTACTTTCCACCACTCAAGACGGCCCTCCCCGGAAGGAACAGGGAAAGGGGACGTTACTAGAACCTCGGTAGTGAGTCCTAGGCTCCTGCGAGCCACGACAGCACAAGGTGAATTAACTTATTAAACAGGAAAGATAGAAAAATGAGCCTTTGAGAAGAAGCTGAGCTTTGGGCCTGATCGTTGCTGCTGTGGGCAGCAAAGAGGGAAGCCCTAGAGCTTGCCACACCTTTATTCTGGGAGAAACAAATGTAACGGCTGCCGACTCAATGGGCAGCAGAAATCCTAGAACAATGAGGAACTCTGCAGATGAAGATTTGGTTCCTCCCAGGATGTCTCCAGCTGGTGTGGTCCTGCTGTGGGGCATCACAGCATCTCCAGACCCTTGGAGTCTTAGCTGTGACCTGAAGCGAAGATGGAGTTAAGTTTGGACATGCCAGTAGTTGGCCTATAGAGAGGAAAACTAGGCCCTAATCATGATTTTCTCCCAAAATTATGTAGAATAGCTCCCGACACTCTCCACCTGAAAAAATAAATCTATTTAAACTAATCTTACAGAATTGTACAGCAGCTCACATGACCATGTTTCCTCTGACCAGTTTCTCCTAAAGGCTGGGTCATGGCTGGTTTCTGCCATATCAGACTTAATATGCAAGTGGCGCACTGGGGGCCTGCAGACTAAATCCCATCTTTTACCACAGAAGCTTAATATTTTGAAAGAATTCAATTACTGATCATCAAGATTTAAAAGGGGGATGAGTTCAAGTAAAAATCTTTGTGAGGGCCGGGGATTTAACTCAGTGGCACCACGCCTGTCTCGCAAGCGCAAGGTCTTGAGTTCGATCCCTGGTACCAAAACAAACAAACAAAAAATCTTTATGACTTTGGAAGAACTGGAAGATTCCAACAGTAGGCTCTCCTCCCACTAGGTGGGTCTCAGCGGGGTGAAGGTGAGAAGTGGCTGCCCTCCCAGGTTCCTCGCCTGTTTGGTTTCTCAGCTGCTTGCCTAGCCACTGTATCCACGGAGCCTCACTTCGGTGGCACTGACACGTGGGGCCACGTAATTCTTGGCAGTGGGGGGTCATCCTGTGCATTATGGGATATTCAGCAGTGGCCCTGGCCTCTCCTCACTAGGTACCAGTAGCAGCCCTCTACCTCATGCCAACAATCCACTCTTGGGACAGCCAAAATGTCCCAAGACAATGCCAGTGTCTCCTCAGGGAGGTGGGGCCACGATAATGACCTTTCGTTGATAACTACTACTATATTAGAGCCTGCAAACTAATAAAACCATATTGTATATTCTTAGTATTAACATTGCTGCCTTGTTAGGCTGCAAATGTCACACTGCAGAATAACTGGCAAAGACAGCCTGGGCCTTGTGCTGGTGTTGAAATTCCTGACAAGGCTGGAATATTTTTTTCCTTCTAAGTAGCTTTCCCACCATCTCAGGCCAAGATTGTTGGACCATTAATTAGCAGTAGTAGGAATTTTTTATGTCACCACTGTCTTCATTTTACAGGTAAGAAAATTGAGTTCTGAAGAGGTGAGTTGCCCAAGGTGGCATAAATGGCTAGAGATGGAACTTAAATTAGAACCTAGATTCACATTTCTAGGTCATTACTCTTTCCACTACATCAAATACCTGAGCTATAAGGAAACATTTAAGCGTGACATACAGATGTCCTGCTGAGTATATTTAACTATGTTTATCATGGGAGCTCTTCTAGGTGATATTAATTAGCAGTAGTAGGAATTTTTTATGTCACCACTGTCTTCATTTTACAGGTAAGAAAATTTGAGTTCTGAAGAGGTGAGTTGCCCAAGGTGGCATAAATGGCTAGAGATAGAACTTAAATTAGAACCTAGATTCACATTTCTAGGTCACTACTCTTTCCACTACATCAAACACCTGAGCTATAAGGAAACATTTAAGCATGACATACAGATGTCCTGCTGAGTATATTTAACTATGTTTATCATGGGAGCTCTTCTAGGTGTCTTGAAGTCCATTGTAACTGTTTCTGTGTACTATGAGATGGTATCTCCCTTCTCCAAATAAACCACATTGTTAAAACAAAAATAAAACAATGCAAAACCTAGCAAATGCTTTTTCAGTGACTACCTATCCAGATGTCTTGTGTTAAACATGTGGATTTTTAATAATTAATCACAAGCTTTAATTCTTTCAGGCCACCAACTGCCAAAAGAATCTTTCCACTGCTTGGGAACCTGAAATAATTAACTCCTTTTGGGGTGCAGGTTCCAAAGTTTGCAGACCAAATGGGAACCTCTGTTCTTTTTTTATTTGACGGTCTACTCCTGAATTTATATCTCTGCCCAAGGTGTGGCCCAGTGCTCTGCTTGGGAAACAAGGATGCAAGTACTGTCTGTGGCTTGGAAAATATGGGTCCTCAGCCACATTTTAGGGGAAGTTGGTTGTCCCTGAGGGTGCTATAGAAAGGCTGGCTGTGCAGTGGGTTGGGGAGAAGAGATTGCCTTGCCACTAGTACTGGTACTGGCTTTTGAGTGCTAGAGTCTCCTTTTAGAGGTGGATTTTAGGTTCTGTCTGTCTCGAACAAAGAATTGGTCAAGACAAGTGCAAAAGATAGTGAGGTTTTACCCTTGTTAAAGGTATGAAAAGAAATGAAACATGCTCTGTAGAGTGAGTTCAGGCCAAGTAAAAGTAAGAAAAGAAGCACACTCACAGTGATGGTGAACCTTTAGAGCTTTCAATGATAACGAATAGCTCGCTGCAGCACGCATGCCATAGGTTCGCCACCACTGCTGTAGAGCATGAGAGCAGACCACTGTGAAAGAGAGCACAGTGGCCAAGGGCTCAGTGACAGCTGTTCCTTGTATCTCCCACTCTCAGACTGACATCAGGTCTACACCATCCTATCAAAAACTTGCCCAGTTCTCATGAGAAGAATTCAAGATAGCGCTCTCTGGTTAGAGGTGCAGGGCTTTGAAAACTGCTCTGGCATGGGTTCTGGAACTTGGTATTTCACAGGTCACATCCACTTTCCAGCCAGTTTGCTATACCCTAACCTCCTGCCTCATTGGCAAAGCTCTAGCAGTCATTTGTAGGGACACCAGCAGTGAGCCTCCTTTCCTGCCTAAGAGCTTACTCTCCATCCTCCACAGTCTGTTACCATAGCCCTTCTCTGTTTACTCCTACTCTGTGAGCTTTCTGTTCTTGAGAGATAACTTTCCCCCTTTCAAACCTGCCATTACTCTGACCCAGTTTGACTGGTGCCTGGGTGCTGATGGTAGGGTCAGAACAGGTTATCTGGGACTCTTCAGAGGGGTCTAGTGTTCAGTCATTATAAGCTTTCATCTCCCCAAACATGCAGCAGCCGTGGGCCAGGGGAGGACAAAGGGCTGCATGATGCATTGGTTCTGAACAGGCAGTAATTTTGACAAAGTTTCCACTGTTTGACTCCCTTGTTTGTTTGTCTCACGGGCTTGTTTTCCAGCTGCTGCTGCTGCTGTCTTTATATCCTGTTCTGAAAGCCCTCATGTTGTTTCAAAATACAAAAAACAAAACAAAACAAAACACCCTACAATTAGTAAAATGTTTTTTTTCCTCCAGCTCTACTACTAGTTGATGATGTTGGAACCCCGCCATGATGCTGCAGCAGGTGGGTTTACAAGGGTAAAGGGATTTGGGGACTATTGCTGTAATGATTCCCACCGTGCTGTTTCCCCCACTTTGTTGTATGTGTGAGTCTGGAGGCCCCAGGGCTTTAATCTTCTTGCTCTTGACCTCTGTACCTTGCTCTTAGGTGTGAAAGAAATAGACTTTTACAACACTCTGCTGCTCTAACACTCCAGTCCAAGTTGAGCAAGCAGACTTCAGCCAGGAAACTTCAGTGGCATTGCAGGTTTTGAAGCATTTTGGAGCAGAGGGGTAGCACAGGCAGGTAGCTTTCTGTTTTCTTCCTTGCCCCAGCAGACACAAGGTATTTGATGAGTACCTTCAAAGAAGTTTTCATCCCCATACCAGCATGTCTTATTAGCAAAGACTTTGTAGTTTAACAAGTTCCTGGATTTTAAGCTCTGGTTTCCACAGGGTGTTGTTACTGAAAAGATTGAACATCGAGGTCACAGCATGGCATTTTCTCTTCTCTTGAGGGGTATTTGTTCTTAGTGTTAGCTGTATCTCTTCTAACAGTAAATTCTCTGGTTCCAAGTATTAGGAGTTGCAAAGAGAAGTAGCTCAAAGTCCTTTGTTTCTCATTTTTATTTTCAAAGATGTCTTGAGGATAAAGGACAATTCTTTTTATGTTTTCTTTTGCTTTTTTACTCAAAATCTGGGGCATCGATATCTGTCAGTACCTTTTCAACACCAACAGCTGACTATAACCATTCAGGGATCATTGGGTTGTCATTGTTAAGGGACAGTGTTTATAATCTGAATTTTGGAGATGCAGAGACCCGCGAAGGCTGCAGAGTTCAATGATCTCACTTTATAAATGAAGAAAATTTATACAGCTCATCTCTAGCAGAGGGGAGGTGGGCTCCAGACCACGACCCTCCCTGTAAACCAGCTGCTTTTCTGCATGGACAGTGATGTTTCCTTTCACTTTTACCTCTTTATTTCTGACCACCTTTTTTCAGGCTAAAATATGACTGGACATGAAATTCCAACAACCCTGTTTAATACAATTTTTTTATTTTTTACCTGATGGCCTTTAGGTACTAACCCGGACTGCCTTATAAAATAACTCATGTCTTATTGATATGCTCCAAGCTGATCATTATTTAATTCACTGATTCTTAGGACCCTCATCTCTTCCAGCTGGTTTTTAATTATCAGGCAATATCCTCTTGAGCTGTCTCTATTTCTTAATTACCTTATTAATTATAACCACATAGATCTCTCTGACATTCTAAGTCTGACTCACTAAGGAAATAAGTCTAATATTCACAAGAGACTCCAACAACTCACTGCTTTGCCTTATTATTTCCATTACGCAGACTGATATCACTCGATCCAGATAGGACTGCGTAGCCTATCTGCCTTTATCACCTCCATGATTAGAAGCTCCTTTTACAATTGTTTGACCCTTTCCTGCTTGCTCAGTCACCATGAGTCTTATCAGTTTAATTCCACTCTACCTTCCCTCTCTAATCTGTAAAATAGAAGGAATCCCTCCCTCCGTGTCATCCTGTGGCAGTCTTGTCTTTACAATTTGAGGCATTTATGGGAAAAAAACTTGTATTTTAGTTCTTCAAGGTTTTTGCTGTAACATTTTCCTGATGCCCAATTAAATAATAAAAAATTAGGTAGTTCTTTAATATACAGAGATAGTCTCATAATATGTGTTGAGAACTCATTCTATTTTTCTTCATGCAAATTATACTACTGTAATCCCCACCTTTTCCACCCGTGTCCTATTTAACTTTCATGAAGTGACAGAGGTAATACAGGTTCTTATATATAAGTTGTTCCATTAAATTTTTTGTATACTTATATAGAAATGTTTTATTGGTAGGAAATTAGAGCCTTGAGACAATAATAGCTACGAAAAGGGAGGATTATGCAATTGCAGTGGATAGATTTTAGTCTGTTTTTTAAATTTTCATTTTTATTAGTGTATATTTGCGGTACATAATGATTGTATTCATCTGGGAAGTTGAGGCATGTACGTAATGCATCTTAATACTTCCGCTTCCTCTCTTCCCTTCCCCTCCCTCCAACTCTTGTTCCCCTTCACTTTTGCAGACCTATCTCCCCATTTCCTGTTATTTATCTTTTATTTTGCTCTTTCATTTATTTATATTTTGACTTTCTCATAGAGGAGAAGTCATGCCATATTCAAGCTTGTGTGTCTATTTCGCTTAGCATTGTGGTCTCAGGATGTGCATTTGTATTTGGAAGAGAATCAGCTCCATTTTTTACAAGGCAAGGAGCTATATAAATTAAAAATGCCAGTATCTTTCATAGTCAGAAAAGTAGCCATCCAGATGTCACCAATGGGTAGATTTCTGTTTTGGCTGAGCCTATCAGGTCCCAAGTTGACGATGTATGTGATCAAGTTCCCCCAGATGTCTAAGAGTGTGCAGAACATTTGCCACAGATACCTATCACAAGGTTATTCCCAACTTAGTTTACCTTTGCACCTGGCCTGCTCATTCATCCAACCCAAACTAACAACCTGGATAAACACTGCCCTCCCCACACCTGCTAAACAGCCAGTATGTCCAGTTCTGTCGACTTGGTTCCCTTCGTTTTCCTCTTTAACCCATTTTTTTCCAGTGTTACTGCTTTAGTCGAGTCCCTCAACTTCTTTTCCCACTCTCTTTTCTGATTTAAGTGACACCTTATCTCCCATTGATTCACTGACAAGCTTTTCTGTGAACAGCCTGGCTAGTCTTACATATCTTCTACCATTTCTTCCACCTTACACTCCAGATGCATTGAACTATTGGCAGGTCCTCAAAACTTCGGTGTGATGGTGTATCTTGTGCCTTTCCTTTAAATAGTTTCCTTTCCTCAGATTATTATTCCAAAATAATTTTATTTGTCAAACTCCTCCTTATACTTCAAGACCCAGTTTAAGAATGTTTTTCTGGAAAGCCTCCCTGGGATCCATAACACAGTTAATAATTCTCAGCAGTCTACACATATGTTATGATTACAACTGTTAACTGTATCGCTGTCCTTTACTCATATGCCTGTGTTTCATTTAAGAATGTGAGTGTTTCAGAGTCCAGAATTATGTTTTTTCCATCTTCAGCCTCCACTGGATTACTTTGCACACAATAGATTCCCAGTGAATATTAAATTAGTGGAGTCTGTGATTTTTTGAGATTCCTCTGAGTCCTGTTCTGTGATTTGTGGCTTTGTACTTACATTAGGTTTACATTAGGGGATTTAGCTCAGTGGTTCTGCCACCTGCCTCGCAAGCGCAAGGACCCAACTTTGATCCCCAGCATAAAAAAATAAAATAAAATAAATTTAAAAATAAATACATAAATAAATAAAATCCATTCTGTTTCTCATTCTTCTATGTGTAACTTTGGGCAAGGTTAGTTGACTTTTCTGAGTCTCAAATTCATCGCTACTAATAATAATAAGTGACATTATTTGTAATAAAGTCACCTGGCTCACAACTTTTTTGTGAAGACTAACTCAAGTAAAGTGTGTGAAGGACTCATGAGAGTCCTTGGATGCAGTAATTTGAATAAGCTAATGTTGTTGTGATCGCGGATTTTCCTGGATTAACCTTTAGGGGGGCAAGGGCCGGAAGAAGTGTGATACTGCTTATGTTCACCTAGGGACTCCGGTATACTGCCAGAATCTTTATCTGATCCACAGGCCACAGAAGATAATCTGAGTAAGAATTTTCTCAGTTCCCTGCTAACTAGTGCCATTCTGTATATAGCAAAGCTGTTAGTTCATTATATAAAAAGGACACCTTAAAAATATGAATTCTCCTTTGCAAAAGACAGAATGACCCCACTCTCTGGCCTAACTTAAGTGGAATAATAAGTAGAAATGTATTTTTAGAATAGTAATAAAATTTCCAAGAGATTTGAGGGTATTTTAAATGAGCACACAGTGAAAGAGAAAGTCATCTTTATATAGCTCTTTTAACTATGTTGGGATTGTAAGGTAGGGGAAACAGTGTAGTGGCGGAAAGGCCATTGGACTGGAGGCCAGAGAACCAGCTCCCTGACGTGCTCTTGGGACGAGAGTGTAGCCCAGATGCACTGAGGTCTTCCATATGTCCACACCAAGGTAAGACCATGTCTGTTGACCTCACGTATTCACGCTTGTTAAATCGCATCATATATATCAAAGTGCTTTGTAATTTATAAAATGCTATATTAACCTTAGCTCTCATGAAAGTGATTCTTCTGCTTTCCTACCCTCCCGCTTCCTCCACCAGGTGAGCTGAATGAACCCTGATCTTTTAACAGCAACTCAGTTGGTTCAGAATGAGGGAAGAAGTGGCTTTTGTAAAAAGTATCAGTGTTTATTTGTTTTCTACCCTTCATTGTTGCACTGTATAGGGCTTTCCTTGACCTCTTTGTTGACTGTTAAAAATTTATCCCTGTGATTCTAGTTGCCATTTCTAACTGCTCTTCTGAAAGATGTTAGAAACTCAAAAGCACTGGTCAACTCCACCAGGACATTTATGGATCTCCCAGGCCACAGGGGATCTCCCAGAAGGCTAAGATGCACTTTTAACACACCAAATGGAGTTCTTTTTTGATTCATCTTTGCAGGTCACATGACTTAAGAATAAACCTAGTTTTTCTTTCTCTCTCAATCTTTCCCCTTCCTCGTCCTTCCCTTTGCTTCCTCCCTCCCTTGCTTCCTTCCTTCCTTCCTCTCTCCCTCCCTCCAACCCTCCCTCCCTCTCTTCCTTTTTTTCTCTCTCCCTCCCTCCAATGTTAACTAGCTACAAAATCGACCTTCCTCTCTATTTTCTGCGAGATTTCATTTCCTCCTGGGGATTTGTGAAATTTCTGTTTTCAGAACATCAAACATTAAGGCGGATTCCATGCCCATTACCTTACTAGGTTAACACATGGGTTTTACTCACAAACTCAGTGCTGGAAAAAAATTGCGTGAGCTCCAGCAGCATTCTAGAACTTCTGATTGAAGTCTTACTGCCAGAAAAGAGCTGATCCTTCATTTCAGCCAAATTATTGTGTAATGACTCCCCCACGGACTATTTCCTGCCGCGTGTGCCCTACCTACCTTCCTCCATTATCTTGGAAGAATGAAACCGAACAGAAAACCAACTAACTCTCTGCCTCCTCAGTGCTTTCTCAACTCCCCCAGCTCCCATTGGAGTTTCTCTTTCTCTGTACCCCAGGACCTTTGTGGAAAATGTGATCATTTTGGAAACTAAGGCTAAAAGTCCTCATTTCATTTGATAACTTTAAAAAATAATATTATGAATTTTTATTTTCCAAACTACATGGCCAAGAATTTTCATTCTCGGTAACGAAGTTTGGCTATTTATATAATTATTAGCGTGGGTATTGTAACTACTATTACTATCTGCTACTACTATTATTATTATTACCAGTGCTTTTGTATTCATTGGTCATAACTGAAGCTGCTGTGGGGATGAGTGTGGATGTGTGGATGTGCAGTTAACCTCATTGCCTCGGAAGGAGAAATGTTCACAGAGAAGGGGATCACGTGCTATTCTTAAATTGGTAAAAATCACAAAATTTGGAGTGTTAGCATGTTTCTTGTTTTAACACCATCACCGGGCATTCTTTTTTATTAGGAATCTCAACTCATTGCAAAACGGAAGCAGGCCATCTTCTGGCTCCCTCAGGAAAAATTACTGAACAAACAGAGGGTCCTTGCTTGGGATGTCAACTGACAAACAGCCCTGTAGCCTTCTGACATAGGCTCTAAATTTTCCCGGGGACTCCTCTCCAGGACGTGAGTTCCCTTGCCCAGTTTCCCTAGGAAGCTACAGCTAGAAATAGCAAAGCTACAGCTAACCTTATTGCCTTACTGCTTTCTTTAGGAGGCCTAGTGTGTCACAGTTTATTTTTCATGCCCTAATATTTTTGGGTTCCTGATGTAGCTGTAATGATTACTTTCAAGGTCTAAAAATTTCAGAGATGGTCTGGATGGCCTAGATGCCTTTCTTTGTTAGAAAATAATTCCTGTGATATTAGTTATTCCTCACTTATTGAAGGATTTATCCCTTCCTATCAGATTAATCTTGAGAAACCCTGCAAGCAAATGTTCCTGTCCTCAGCAATCTATACTGTGTGCAAACCAGGTTCAGGATTAAGATTTGTTAAATTGATTTGTGAAAGAAGTATAATTTGATTTCCTGGGTTGGCTTCACAGATGTCTTGGAATTGAGCATCTCTATCTTTTAAAGACATTATTTTAATCATTAAGAACTGGCCAACTTGATTTTACAGAGAATTACCTATTCTTTGTCTTTCTGTCCTGAGTCTTGGCTATTTCTGTCAAAGAATGATGAGTCAGGAACACCTTGTCAACGCCAAAGTGGTTAGAACATCCGCTTTGGAGGCCTTGGGCATATTAGGTTCAACTGTATGAAATTACTGGTACTTGATCATTTAAAAGATGGCAGTTATATTGGTCACGAAGACATCTTTTCTCCCTTCTCTGCTGAGAGGCAGCTGGGCTTAAGACAGGGACAGAAGAGAAGCACTTCCCCTGACCTCCCCCTGACCCAACTCTATGCCAACAGGAAGTGGGGAGGCTTATTGCTGGCTTGGTTCTTCCCATTAGTAAGTATAGAGTGATCGTGGTGATGTCTTAGGGACCTTCATTTTATGGACAAATGTGCAAGTTTTGAATTTTTTAATGTTACAGCATGCAGTTGCTGATCATTATGTTACTGCTTCTCATTTCCTTCCAGGTAATACTCAGTTTATTGACTTCTGTACCTCTGGAAGGCAACCAACACTATGCTTTGTAGAAACCGCTAACAACCACTGTGTGGCTTTAGTCACCCTATGGCTTCTTCCCTTGATGATGTCACGAGGGACTTTCCTTTCAGCTAATGGAAATAAGATATGGTGGGGCTTGGACAGTGTGGTTGAGGAATGTCCAAGAATTCTTACTGAGATCTCATGACCGCGAAGGTACTGTCTTATGTTCTGCACAGAGAAGTCCCTCTTCGGTGGAGGTAGCCACTGTTTATGGCTGTGTGGACCCTGGAGAAAGTGGTGGTAGAAGAATAAGGAAAACCATCACTAAGCCTGCTTTCAATCACCCTGGCCCATGCCTCCATTGCTTCCTCTGATTCTCTGCCTGTCGTAATAAGAAAGTGATAGGAAGTGATTTTAAAAGAGATACCTAGAATGATTGTTGGTGCATTGACCAATCAGATAAGAATTATGGACTCTTTCCACAGAAAAGTGACATTCTGTATTCATCACATTCCACGTCTTATATCCAATTTATTTTTTTGACCACATAGGTTATCTTATATGGGAAACTCAAAATATAAATAAAGAACAAAGTAAAAGATAGGCAGTAGGAAATCGGAAGATAGATCTTTTGCAAATGAGAAGAAGACCAAGAGACAAAGGGAGGGGGAAGAAGAGCAGGGGAAGGGAACGAAAAAGGAATGGAGATGTGTTATGTGCATCTACCAACTCCAACAAGGAGTGTGATCATCGTGTGTGACAGCCATGTACTAGTGAAAAATAAAAACTGAAAAAATATACCCCATTTTAGACATTTTATTGAAAAGCTCTCACAGAGACTGTGGACTCTCAGTTAAGAAACCATGATTCTGGAGTTCAACCACCTTATTTTACACTGGAAAAACTGATAAGACTTGCCACAGGGCAGACAACTTCTAGTTGTAAATCTGAGAGAGACTCAAATTGAGTTCTAAGGAATGCAGTCCCAGCTCTCTTTTCTCTTTCTTTGAGTATCAGACCATGTGCTTCTCTCTCATTCTCTTCCTTAGGGGTAGAACCCCATAAAACCATACTGAAGGAAGGGGTGGGAGTGACAGAAGGGCAGTACCCCACGGAGCCCCCACTTCTAAATTACAGTCGAGAGATAGCAGGGACTACACCAATAGCATCAGTGAACTTGGTCAGTTGAAAACAACAGCAGCGATAACTTCCGTTCTTTTAAACAAATGCCAAATCATTCCTGTTTCTCAACTTGATTGGGCCGCTAGGTTTTATTGCCGCTCCTTCCCCTTGTTTCTATTGCTCACCAGCTCCAAAATAGGGTCACCTCTTTTTGCTTCTATTTACCCTGTGCAAAAAACTAGCTAAATCAAAGGTCAGACTTTAAGGAAATTATTCCATAGACAACATTAAATATTTGCTGAATCTCAACTTTATCCTGGCACTGACCAAGTTACTGCCCCTCCCCAGTGCATTTGTAGACAGAAGTGTCACTGATTTGGAAGGGTTTTCTATGCAGCGATTACTACGGATTAAATCCTTGTCTAACTGGTTTTACTTTTTCGGCCTTAAACGTTGAAGAGATGCGGAAAGATGGAGATCTAATGTTTTTCATCACATAGTCAACATGTCATTGGCAGAAGGTGAAACAGTCCCCTGGTGCTGGTCCTTCAGTATGAAGTTATATTAGAAGCTAGGTCACTGGTCCTATAGCGACATGGACTAAAAGAGGCGGGAAAATGTAATATGCCTATCTGGAAAGTTTAAATGACAGATCAGTAAATATTCCCCCTCCTCAAGAAACCAAACCATGACAGCCAACCTGCCCGGCATCCGCTTGGCGTGGGGGAGTCACATCCTTTATTGTAACAGTGTTTCAACATGTGTATTCCGTTCACACTCCTGGTGACAAAGAACCAACTTGTCAGCTGACTTTGCTGCTTGTCTGGGGGTCTCCTGGGCCGTATTTCACAATGGATGGCTGTTGCATGTAACCTTCATTCATTCTGCCAGTTTTAAATTGCTTCAGACATTTTTTTTCCGAACTTGGGTAAATTTTGTAACCATGAGCAAACAACTAAGATAGGTTATATTAGTAGTGTATGAAGATGACGATAAGTGTGACTATGAAGGATGGCTGTGGACTCTTAAAATCATTTTGTACGAACAGTATGTGTGCTCTGCTCTGAGATACCCTGGTCTTAGAAATCCCAGGAACTGAGGTGTGAATCCAGGCCTGGGAATAAATAGAGCAACAACCTGGAAATCTAGGAATGTGACAGAATGGGGTGTTTTTACTGAAGAAAAATGTCCGGCTCACACTTCAAGCTGGTGACACCATGTAAACTCCTGAGAAGCCCCGTGGAGCTGTCCCACACCCCCCACTGAGCCCTGTGTTTGCTGGAGAGGTGTCTAAGCAGCCAGCCCCGCCTACTCCTTCGCACCCAGCTTGGGATCCTGCTTTAGGCACCATCTGTACCTTCAGCTACAGCTGCGTGGTTTCCTTTTGGCCACTTCTGCTCAGCGTGTTGATTTCTGCTTTGGTTGTTTGCTTTCTCCTGAAGGTCCTAGGGCTTGGGCTGCCAATTTTATAGGGGAAGCCCTAGTCTTTTTATAGCTTCTCTCCTTCACATTCCCTGATTCCATTAATGTCCTGTCAACGAAGTGTAAATTGTGCTTGTCCCCTCCTCCCTCCTCCGATTGAAGCAGTGACCCAGTTAATAGGGGCAGAGCCCAGGGTTCCTCTGCTGTGTCTGCCCTTCCAGTGAGCCTGAGTGACCTGCACAGGGTGTATTTGGTAGCAGCTTTCATAAGGAAGGCTTTTGTTGTTTTCTGCCCAGTCAGATGAGGAGCTGTGTGTTTGGAAGACACTTAGGGAAAATACCAAAAAACAGACCCGAAGAAGCAGCCTTTTCCTGTTGATTTAGATGCCCTGGGTGGCTGAGCAGGCACCTGGCCTGCGGGGAGGCCCCAGCTTCCTTCTGTGGAAGTTGAGGGGAAGGAAAGGAAAGCTGCCCCAGGGCCTTCTGGGTCTTGGATTCTTCTGTCTTCCCCTTCCCTGGACAGTGCACAACTGAGGCCAGGACCCACCTGATCTCAGCCTGGGCAGCCTTCTGGAAACAGGTGGAGCCAGGGACCAGGTCCAAAGTGAAGGGGCCCTCCTCCTGCGGCTGGAGATGAGCTGGGTTGGCCAGGCTTTTGTGGTGAGACCCTGAGTCAGATGCCTCAGAAGGAAGGGGCTGCACGCAGCACTGTGGTGGCATGATGGCTGCTGCTAAGGGGGCGTCTGTTTTATCTGAGGCAGAGAGAGACAGAGCAGTGTATTGCTCTGCGAAGCCGTGTGGACTTCGTGGGGATACTCAGCTTCCCTGAGCAGTACTTGCTGCTGTCTGTAATGTGTGTGTGAAAGTGGTGCCACTGAGCCTCGGCTACAGGGATGGGCAGGTCCCTTCCAAACATTGTTGGTTGCACGAGTCTAAAGACTATATTTAAAAAATAATTTCACACATCTCAAAGCCTGAATTCAACATCTATTCTATCCCCTCTTTACTATCTATCTGCAAACTTGATACCTAAATCTACTTGTCAAGAGCACAGAGGTATCTTGGGAATGAAGTCTCTTTTCACCATAATCAAGTAGGAGAAATGTCATCACACATAGTTTTAAAACCTTTTAAAAATTCAACTTCAAAATTCTTTTTCAGATTGGCAGTGCTTAACATCAGTGATCATCAGAGGCCCCGTTCCCCAGGGGCTGACAGACATCCCTGGAAGATGGTCTTCTCTGAGCCACTGGGGTAGAGACTTCCTCCAGCTTGTAACAGACCCTGCTTAGTTTTCATTGCCCAGGCCAGAATGGTCCAGTTGGAGGTTCAGGCTCCATTCCCAAGTCCACCCAGCCCTACCCCAGTCTTTGTGCAACTGGAGTAATAAGTCTTGGCTCCTATGCCTGGGGAGCTAGAGCCCCTGTCTTTCACATCCCACCCATCAGAGTTCCTGCATCCTTAGGGAACTGCCTCGGAAAGTCCTGGCTCTTGGCCACTTGCATGGTTTCCTGCCATTGGCTGCTTTTCTGTGTTCCAGAAAAGTCACTCCTGTCGCTCACCTCCTTCAACTTCAATGCTATCTCAATACTATCTCCATATCTTTATGTAGATAGGAATAGAGCTGCATGGTAGGAATAGTAAGGACTATTTGTAGAATCGTGAAACAAAAACCTGTGAAGGAACTACCATCCTCATTTCCCAGAAACTCGTTTTCAATCCAGAAGCACAGGAGTCATCTTTACTATGGATGCAAGGTCAGGAGCTCACAAGTCTAACCTGTCCATTTATGCGAGACTCCACTAAAGTAATTGGGGTAACCTAAAAAATGATATCTCAGCAAATTGTCTTGCTACAGACATAGTCGAGTTCCAGCTCCTTTTCTCGCTTCCCCACATCTGCACACTGAGATGCATCCACACCCTTTATTATCCTTCTCCGGTTTTAGAAGATTTCATACCCACTTTATTCCAGGCCAGTCACAGTTGTACCTGCTTTACAGCCAGCCTGACCCCTGACCCGTGAGCCTTTCCTGTGGCCCCTAGAGGATAACCTGCTGGTCTCTACTGCTGTCTCCCACCCGTCTGGAGAATGTTTAGTCTCTTCTTCCATTTCATTCTGACATCTTAAAAGTGTATTCATGGTGACCACTCCATGTGCTCTTCCTCTGTTCTTCAAATTCTAAGGGCCCGTGAGTATTTTCTAATTTTGTCTTGCTGCACGTTTCTGCAGCCTTCACAAGGCAAGCTATGTGCTTGCTCCACTGCCCCTAACAGTCTCACACTCTCTGTTTCTCTAAATTGTTTCTGTTCCTTCTCCACCATGGGCTCCTGTCCTCTCCACCCACCACTTACACTCTGGGGTTACCCAGGTGCCTGCGTTCAGCCCACAGCTTTTCTCAGTACGGTACTGATCCTCTTCTTGGGTGAAGTTGCCCACACTTAGCATTTCAGCTACCACCTGTATGCTAATGAGCCTCTCGTTCAATGCCCCACTCAGATCCCCCACCCCACCCCAAGCTTCAGACTCACCGACACCATCTCCTGCTAGGCACTCTGCTTGAGTACTCTTCAGATATTTCAGATTCAATTGCTCAAAACTAAATGTATCACTTCCCTCCAACCTCAATCTCTATTTGCATGTCGCCTCTTCACCCAGTGACCAAAGTACTAAGATGTCAGGCTTGTCGTATCTATTCTCCCTCAACCCTTCATCCAATTGATCATTGTTGCAACCTGACAGTTCTTCCTGGATGTTTCCCAGGTCCAGCCTGTCTACTCCGCTCTCACCACCAAAACCCCATCTCATGGTGCCCTCTGGTGCGCTGACCAGTGCAGCAGCCCCCTGACTGCCCCTGGTTTCTAGACTTGCTCGCATCTATCTGCCTCTCCTCGCAGCTACCCAAACAACCCATGGAAAGTGCTATCCTGACCCTGTACTTCTCTGCTCCTCCAGGACGTTTAACCTCCTTCCCTGACTCTCAGTCCTCTGTGGCTGTCTCTTGCCCACCCCTTAGACCCAGGATCCTGCCTCTCTCTGTCCCTTGCTTGACCTCAGCAACACTTGCCCAGCAGCAGTGTTCTGCTAACATCCTGTCTCTGTTCTGTGCTTCAGCTTTTACTAATAAATGTGTACTTCATGATATATACTTACCAGTGTTAGGCCAGTGTTATAAGGTTGCTTTCCCATTTACGTTTAGATGAAATATGAAAGCCTTCATGCTTGGGGAGGGCGGGAAAAGAAGAAAAGGTCCACCGCTAAGTACCTTTTTCAGTCAGATTCAGCCAGACACAGCCGAAAAGGATGCCAATCTGCACATTTTTGTGTGTCCTGTTTGATTCAAAGCTGTTAACCAGAATGCCAAACTTTGTAGATTTCCACTCCAAGAACTTCAGGCAAACCCAGGAGCAGGTGCCTGTTCTGAAGCGCACACTGCCCTCTAGCGGCTTCTATTGGAAAGAACACCCTTCACTTCCAATCCAGTGTTACTAAGGTCTTGCACTCTCGCAAGCGTTTTATGAGGAGATTTTTACCGTCACTATTATGTACCTCAAATGTCTGTGAAGGATGACTAGATATGATTCACATTTTAAAATTTATGATTCATATTTTGAGAGAATAAAGCAAATGATAGAGCTCAAAGAGCGCTCGATTTGGGGTTCAAGGTCTAGTGCTAGTGTTGGTCTACCCATTGCTGTCCGAGGACTTAAGATGTTCTCTCAGCTAATCAAGGAGCGGAATATCCCTCTTGGAGATTGTGAATCATCAGAAAGTATGTTTGGGGCGTAAAATTGGAACAGATGCCATTAATTCAGTAAATGTTGCATACCAAGTGTATGCAACACACAGGGCTAAGAGCTGCTTTGGAGATATTATGATATTACATTTTGTCTCTATAATATTAAATGGAAGGTGTACAAAAGAATCACTCAGGACACTTTTAGGATTATAATTTAAATGGATGATGTTAACCCTGATACCATGAAAGCCTGAAAATGGAACTGAGCTGAAACAAAAGTGAAACTCAACTCTGGAGTCTCCAAGAGGCTGTTCCAATACGGAGGCAGAGATGAATCACACAACCACACACACACACAAACACACACACACACACACACACAAAGAGGGAGTTTAATTTGCCATTAAGCTGTAGTGCACACCCAATTACTCTGATTTGCCCTCTCCTATCTTTAATCAGGGGAATAAAAAAGAAAGTATTTCATTTAATAATGAGAGCCAATCACGGTCTCTGTCCCTATATAGCTAAATAATAATAACTGATATTATGTACAATTATGGTATAGACCTTATTCTCTAGGTCAATTATTTCCTGAGAATTTTCTAGTATATCAAAGAAAGGGAAAAATTTAAGACAGCATTTAAGCTTCTGGTCACATTGGGAAGAAGACGCCACAAAGTCAGGACCTCGACAGCCAAGACCAGACGTGCATTCCTGTGGGGACCGGGGAGGGTCCTCTGTGCCACAGGGAGTCGCACCTGTGTTCTGTGCCCCTTGTGCCCCCTTCTTCAGAGGGTAACATCAACGTCCTCTTTGGCATTGCCCTTCTTACGGGAAGACACCACCAAGTTCAAACCTGGCCTGCTGTACTGGGAAAAGACCAAATGGTAGACTGGACCTGTTCCTCAGTTCCAGATCTAGATTATCTTAGAAACTGGTTTCTGACACCAAGTTGATCATCTTATTCCTCTATTATTTTGCTGTCTGTGACTTTACAAAATCCCCTGGGCACTGTCAGCTATACCTAAGAGAGTGCCCCTATCTTGAAAACATAAAAGATCGTTACTTGAAATTTTCTTTTTTTATGCTTCCAAAGCTGAGGAAACTTTAAACAGATTCTCTTTCTTTTGTCTCAGCCTCATTTATCAGAATTCCTTGCTAGAAGCACAGCTATGAAGTTGAGAAATGAAGAGTATGAATACGCTTTACTGATAATATCCATATTTTTGTTTCTGAAATTTGTAACACCAAAATTGTTAGGCTACAATCATGAAGAAATATTTACTATCATCTTTTAAATATTAGGCTAAAACACTAAACCTTTTAAAAATTTTGCTGTCGTATGTTAAATGCACTTGTGCATTTCAAATTTCAGTTTCAAATCTTTTAGGCTAGGACCCTGTGCTTGTTTCCACATAGTTCTTTGTTTTATGACCTGATACTGTGTGCCACCTGATGCTGTTTTAGTTCTGCTTTCTTCTTGTTTTGCATCATTTACTGTCTTTCTCCTTTGTAACTCTAGCTTACTAGATTAACAGTAAATATTAAAAGAATTTATAAATGTCACCGGAATGGTCTCAAAAATTACAGGTAACTCCCAAAGCTTAGCGGGTGGATTAGATACAAAGTACTGGACTCTGAGTCTGGAGGAGAAAATGTTGATCATATCGCTGCTTCCTCAGAGGTAAATGCTGTGAGTTTCAGTCCAGAGAGATTCGGTTTTCAGTACGTGGGAATGCAAGTCTTGTCTGTGTACTTCCGGTGAGCCCAGAAGAGGCGCTTTGAGAGCGGGGCTGCCCTGCCCAGCGCGTTGCTGCAATGCGGCAGAGCCCTGTGTTCCTGGGAGACCTTTTGCCTGGCTGTGAGTGCCTTAGAGACAGCTCCTGGACTTCTCTCCGAGACCTTTGCACCTTGGCAAGGCTGTGTCTTGTGTTCCTGGGTTGATCTCTGCCATTCTGGCTCTTTGGGCTGTTTGGAGCTGCGTGTGGTGGCAATGCAGGCTGCCCTGAGAGCCCGCTAGACCCCTGCCCAGGGTGCCGCTAAATCTGTCACAGCAAGACCACTTCTGCTGACTTCAGGACAGAAGTAACAAACCTTCTTTCCTAATAACTGCTGAAATAGTGAGAGGCCAGCTCTCCAGCTTTGCTGGGGATTATTAAAGTTGTTGACTCCTGATGGATGCTAGTGCCAAGGACTTTAGCCAGTCGACTCGATTGAATAGCATGCACCAGAAGAGCATCCTCAGGGGTCTTTGATGATGGATGTCAAGAAAATACAGCATGTGACCCCAGGAAAAGGATTTCATGCATCTTAAGTATCCACATTTGTAAGACAGAACCCAAATGTACAACTGGTATGAATGCCTTCTTCACTGGGTTTTGTGTAGGGTGCCCGCTAGTCCTCAGGAAGAATTTAAATTTCCTGGAAAGGGAACCTTTTGTAAATTCATGATATTACTATTCACTGGTGGTAACATCACACAGGATAGATGGAACATGAAAGTGTGGAGGAGTTGAGTGATTCAGTTAAAGTCACCCAGTGAGCTGGGGAAAACCCAAATGTATAGAAAGACTTAGGTGTGTTTCATCAGAGAAACAGCCACACCTGGGCAAAGCCCCAGTGTTGAAGTGACAAGGACACAACACAGGCTCTGCAGTTGCAGGTGTGCTGGCAAATGATGCAGACTTGTTCGGAGCAGGCAGATGCATTTCAGTCCCCACCTTCTGAGGAGAGCAGTGTCCTGTCTAGGCTGGAGATCTGTCTGGCCTGCAGGTGCAGCTCATACGTGACTCCCGGGGCCACTGCCGTCTTCGAAGAAGACACAGCAAGCCTGGGAAAGGGAAAGTGGCTGTCTTCTCAGCTTGAGATCCCACAAAGCCCCCCAGGTTCCTGATGGAGAGAGGCAGACAGCTTAGGTAGAAAGGAAACAAGTGCTTCCAGCTCTGTGGGGTGGGACCCTTCAGCCTCCCGACCTTGTCTGCACTCACAGCTCTTTAATCTGTGCGGCATCACAGGAAGACGCTGTGACTATGGGTTGTGAAGCAGGAAAAGATGACTAGTCAAGATATTTTAAGCAGTATTACGATAAAGAAGGAAATACAGCCCAGCTATGTCTTCACTGTTTTTCTCAAGGTTATATTTTGCAACACATAATGGCAACAATTAAACAAGGACATAGCATTATCTAATTTGTGCTTCTGTTGTGCCAGCATCTGGAACATTTTCTGCAGGAGTCTACCTTTATCGCTAGAAGCCTCTGGCAAACAGTTCCGTTCAGCTCAGGTCCTTTGTAGGAGCTTGATATTGCAAACAATGAACCCCTTCTGCCCTCAATAATCCCCTGGAGGTTAACATGTTTATCATCTTTGTTCTGAGTCATGCTGGTCTGTTGAATTTTTATTTCTGTTAATTTTTAATGAGGTACTAACTCAATGATCCTGGCTATGAATCTCAGGAACTGTGGGTTGTTAGTAAGGATTGAATCAGCTTGAAGGCTCCTAAGACACTCAGAAATCCAGTAATATTCATGGTGTGTTTATTCATCCAAGTGACTGGGCCCCATAGGAAAAATGGCCAACAGGGAAAAATCCAGCCAAAATCACTTTGGTTGGCTATAGTTGTTTACCTTACCTGTATAACTTCTCTGAATTAAAGCACCACCCTCCAAAGAAAGACAGACCTCCCCTTTTCCTTATCACTTCCTGGATGTGCAAGAAACTTTCACGTCTTCCACACCAGTAAGCAAAGCCAGCAAGCACAGAGGACTCGCTCCAATACTATAAAGTATACGCTATGTTATGACTATTTCCTAATCAGGAATTAACTTCCATCACACCTATAAATCCATATGCTAAGCTTATGATGACCATTACTGAATAAGTAAGAGTGGAACCAAGCTGAATAGTCCTAATTTATATCCAAAGTGTACCATTTCTAAAGACATCCGGGGAGGAAGCATTAGTGAAGATTCTTGGGGTGCATTTGAAATGAGGGTAACAGAATTAATAGAAATAGCTTAATGGAGAAAGTCTGACCCTAGGTCCAATCAAACTATATTTCTTAAGTCCAAATATCTATGAGATTATTTACAGGAGGGTAATTTGTGCTGCTTCAGCATACAGTCACCCTTACTAGGGGTACAATTTACGTTCCAGTTGCTACTAGTAATAGAGAAAATTGGTATCTTTTGTTTATCCCATTTTTATTAGAAAGATGGCTTACCTTAAATTTAATTCAAGTTTTTATATTTCAATGTTATCCAAAAAATCTTAGTCCTCTCTGTTTTGTTCATTTCGGTTTTTAAAAATTAATGACTATAACAGATTGAGTAGAGCTCAAGATGCCATGTGTGTGTTATCCTGAAAGCTAGGCTGAAGGCTTAGAAATAACAATTTTCTTTTTGAATTTTAGATGTGTAGAGGGCTTCCTTAACCTAATGGTTCCCATTTACACACCTCACCCTCAAACCGTCTCCATTGTAATTTCCTGAACGGTTTTCTTTCAGATGTTACTTCTTACACTTATGAGGAATGATTGAAAAGTACAGCGAATGTTTAAATTTTTAAAAAAAGTTACAGTAAAACACTTGTTGCCATTATCCCAGAGCCATATTTCTCCTTGCTTGGAACACACTCATTCCATCATCCCTACCACGGTTTGGAGGAATTCTGGAAGTCCTCTTTTACGAGGGTCTCTACTCTTGCTATGGTGTGAGCCCCAGGGGCCTGAACTGACTCAAAATGTTTACTTGTTGTGGTCAGTGTGACTCTCAGATGAGTCAGAAGTCGCATTAGTTCACTATGTCCGCACCGAAGAGGGTGGATGCAGACAGACTGCCATGTATTTAGGACCCTGCCTTTCTCCTGGATGGAGCTTGGCAGCAGCATTCAGTGAACCTTGATCGTGCCTCCTAAAGACACTCACAAAAGGGTATTTCCAGAACTGCTTCAGACAGCAGCAAGAGTGAAGGGAGAAATGTGTTCCAAGCAAGGGAGGGGCCATTTTAGAACGGGATCAATGGCAATTGTTTTACTGTAATAATTTTTTTAAAATTTCAATGTTTAACATATAGCTTGATCGCATCTCATAAATCAACCATATATAAATAGACTTTTTAGATAATGGCTTCAAATCTTCTGCCATGGTAGGTAGTAATCAAAAAAGAAATAATGAAAGCAAGTATCTATTACTCAATTCTAGCTAGAAGTTTGATCCTGCAAACACCAAAACACCAAGGCCAAGGGGATTTCTCTGTTTCTCTCTTGTACGGTCTTTTTTTTGGTAAGTGTGAAAGATGTGGTAAAGAGACTAAATTGTGGCTTTCTGCAGACATAATGAAATATATAGGGAGATTAAAAACCTAAGAACTTTCTCCCAGTGTGATTTATTGATATTAATACCCTGTCCCAACCTCCAATTACCTTCCCCTTAGAACATCTGACCTCAATGAAGCCAACTCAAACCCTCTACATTGACCATGGAGGGCGGTCATCCTCTGCTCCCCATGGAGGCCAGGCTGAACCGTGGCTCTTACTCCCCACAGCTTGTCTTCCCGTGCATGGGGAGCTGCTGCCGTGTGAGACGCTGTAACAGTCCTGTCCTGTCTCCTCCTTCACCTCCTCTAAGGACACCCGAGGAGACGCTGCTGAACATTTAAATACGACTTTCTGCACTAATAGGAAACGGAAGGGTGAGAAGCAGAACTTCACTCGTCTGCCTTCTCACCTCCCGAGGTCCTTTCGATGCCAGGTGTTTAGCACACACTGAAGTCTCGGGCACGTTTGTTAAAGCACCGGCTTATATCCACCCCCGTATGTGACTCAGCCGGTCTGGACTGGGGTCTGAGAACCTGCATTTCAAACAAATGCCCAAGTGAGGCTAACGCTGCTGTGCTGACTGTGCTTCAAAAGCTACCATCCCGAGGAGGTTGCTGTGGCTTGGCTTCCGCTGCTTGCTTGCTTCAAGCCAGGCCTATATTTCA
The DNA here is from genome assembly GCF_012274545.1 of Fukomys damarensis. NCBI lineage: Eukaryota > Metazoa > Chordata > Mammalia > Rodentia > Bathyergidae > Fukomys > Fukomys damarensis. Next base: position 32,387,778 of record NW_022900915.1, on the reverse strand, counting down.
GTTACGTTGGGACCAACCCTAATTGTACAGTGGAAAGGCAGTCAGTCTCAAGAATAGGATGGAATTGAATTCTCTCTCTCTTGCGCAGATGGGCTGCTCCCCCATAGGTTTCTCTCTCATGGAGGTTACCCAACCATGGCTCTCTCCAATGCTAAGCTGTCTATTTTCTAGATGTTCATTGTTGGTCCTCCTGCAAATAAATTCCCAGAGCCTACAGGGTAACGATGATCATCGTTGCTCATATTATCATTGCTTCACACACTTAATGTGTATTTTTGGTACTGCATAAATTAATTTTATTGCCATTTAAAGTGTCATAATGCATGTCCATGTTTATAGCAGCAAAATTCATGGTAGTAAGATGTTGAAAGTGGTCTATATGCCAATCAGCAGATGAATGGATAAACAAAATGTGCCGTAGATCTGTGTCTATCTATATCTATAGTTCTATCTCTGTCTCTACCATAAGAAATGATAATCTGTCATTTATAGAAAAATGAATGTATCCTGAGATCATTATCACAAATGAAATAAATCAGGTGCAGAATGCTAAATATCACATTGTTTTGGCTTGTGTCTAGATGGTCCCTCAAAGGCTCAGGCAGTCGCAGGTGGGGCTTTCTCAGAGGTGGCTATATTTAGAGTGTGTGACACAAGGGTTGATTCATGGTGCAGTGCTAGGATCAAGGGCACTAGGATTAAGAGTGTGAGTGTTACCTGCCCCAAGTAGCCTGGATAAGCTATAAAGGGATAGAAAGACCTGTGGTCAAATCCCTTCCTTGCTTGCTTTTGCTGTCTTCTGCCTGCCACGAACTGTTTCTCTTCTGTGTTGCCCCTCGGCCTAGCTGCCCTGCCTTGAAGACAACTGATTATGGACTGAAACCTCTACAGATTGTGAGCTGAATAAACCTTTCTCCCTTTAACTTTGGGGGGTGAGTATTTTGTCTCAGTAGTGAGAGAAAAACAACTAAGACGCACATGGTTTCTCTTATTTGAGAAACCCCAAATATAAATTTAAAGTGTAAAATAAAAGAGAGATCGTGGGAAAGAAGGAGCTATATTTTGTAGAGATGGGCGGGGAGGTGAGATGGAGGTCGGGGTAGAAGATAGGGCAGGGAGAAGATGGGAAAATTGTGATCGAACATTGTGACCAGAAGTTACTGCAGTGTGGGATTAGGGCAACGGAGCTTATATTTGGTTGAAGCAAATAGTTTGCCCCTGGAAGAAAGATCTCAATTCCACATTTTTAAAAAAGAGCTCTAACAGTTTTATTTTAAAATACACTTCTAGTATACCCACATAGAGCTTATAATTATTTAAGTAATGATAAAAATTTTAACCTCCCTTAAAAATGAGATCTACACAAATATAAAAATTCTCTTGGTGGAGAGCGGTAAATGAGCGGATAATTTGAGAACCTTGCCTCTAGATTGCAATTCCTCAGGTGCATTTCACAGTACTTGCACCAGGACCAATAAATTCTTTATCCGTGGTAAAATGAGAAAGTAAGAACAATTGATTGATTTTTTAAAAGTGATGCAAAATGTTCTCAGGTAAAGTTTGGTCCTATATTGAAAGTTCTTTCTGCTTTTGTTTACTCATCCCAGCACATAGGGGAGAGTTAAAATAGTCTTTAGTTTTAAAGTGACGATGTTGACATACAGTAGTCTTTACCCTCCTTTTCTTCCTTTCCTTTGAAAGCAACAACCATGTGCTGCACAGGAGGAGGCTACCCCTGAGTAGACTGGGCTGGGTTTAATTTTGCCACTCAGAGACTCACCAACGATGACCTATAATTTGCTAAGCATTGCAGTAGGAAGCAGAAGAAATTGCCAAGTCACTAAGAATATCTGAAATACATTTCAAAGCCACAGGACTATCATTTTAGGCATTGCAGCACAACTTAATTTGACACTATTTTCTTAGCGGTCCAGAAAATAATGGTGCGACTTACAAATGTTGATGCCTTAGATTTAATCAAATGCTATATTTAAAATTGCAGTTCTCCCTGCTGATCTACCTTATCCTGTTCTGTTGTACATATAATTTACTAATTTACTCCAAGTTTCTCACCCGTCTCTCCAGCTGGAAGGTGAGCTCTGTGAAGGCGGGAATCTTGTTTCTTCATCCTAGCAACTAGCTCAACCCAGGCTCAACACACATTTGTTGACGAATTAACGACTGAAGGACTTGGATTGAACATACCGCTTGCACGGCATTTTACATCTCGCTCTTATGGCTTCAATGGAACTAACAGGCTTGCCATTTTCTGGCGGTAGCTTTGAGGCAAATCCATATTTTAGGTGTACTGCGATGCTGGCCAAAGGCCAGTGTTAAAAGCCAGCACCGCAAGCCGCAGCAGAGTAAAGAGGAATCACATAGGCAGTGTCTGGTGGTGAGGTAGCATGAGGAGGAGGGAGGGAGGTGCTGGGACGGGGCAGGAACAGAAGATGATTCTCTCCTGGCCCGGCCATATAGTCAGTCTGTAAACATCTTGAATGTATGAGTGAATGCAATGTTTGACAGTTTTTACAAGAAATGATTTTTTTTTATCATGTGCCAACAGCTATTTTTTTGAATGTTAATCTCACTACTTCTCCAAGACCAAGCAAGGTTATCAGTCAAGTGGTGTGAGAAGCAAATGGATGTATTATCCACGGAAGCAGCCAGCAGCTCACAGGCCACCAAAATAATAGTCCAATGAGAAAGAGTGAGAATCAGGGTGCAGGCTGAGTAACTAGCCGAACGGCTGGACTGCGACCTAAGGAGAAATTAAACCTACTCTCCATGTCCTCGTTTATTTGCTTGGCTTTGACATGTGCCTGAATTTGCTTCTGATGCTTATATTTCTTCCCAGGAAGGAAAAAAAAAAAAAAGAAAAAAAAAAAAAAGAAAAAAAAAAAGAAAACAGGTAACTAAAACCTAGGAAGTAGGTGGCACTTAGGCTAACATGAATGAAGGCAGAGCCGGTGTACATTTTCTATGCCTAGCACAATTTCCCAGGCTGAATTATGTTGGAAATCTGTTTGTATCCGTTCTTTCATTATCACTTACACAAATAGAGCTGCAAATTCAGAATGTGGAGTTAGTTCAGCAGAGAACCCCATGACTTTCTGTCTTGTAGACACAAGGGGTCAGCATTTCCACGAAGATGATTTCAGGGACCCGCCTGGCTCAGCTCTGCAGCTTGGCTCAATATGCTGAGGATGAAGGGAATAGGGAAATGAAATTCAATTTGTATTTTGCAAATCACTTCTCTTCCAGTTTAGAATTTTGACATCTCCCTTTTAGATTGAATCAGTCTGCTGTTGCAGTGGAAGATGATATTTAACAGTAAGCTTTTCAAGTGTCACTGGCTCTGGTGGTTTCAGCATGCTTCAGTGACCTTCAGACTTACACCAATTTTCTTCTCTCTAAAGGAGCTTCTAAACCCACAAAGTGCTTAATCTGTACTTGCTTAATAAATGCATTAGACTGTTACCTGGAATCAGGGTCCTAATGCAGGGAGGAACTTGGCCCCTCACTTCCTTGGTCCTCGGTTCTTTGTGCCCTTGATGAAAGAATACAGTCAAGACTCAGGCCTTGCAGAAGTATAGGTAGGATTTATTGTAAAGCAAATAAAACAAGAGTTACACCTATAAGTGAGAAAGTAGGCACTGCTTCAAAGTCATCTGTACCAAGTGTGAGTTTGGGTACATTTTTATGCACCCAAGAGTTACTCTTGGGGTCTGGGCAACTAGGATGATGACAATGTTTGCCACTATTTTACTTTGAATAACTTAAAACTTGCAAAATGCTTTCCTGTCCTTTGTAGATGGTCGTTGTTTCCTCTTGAGCTTTATCGTGTAAGAAACTTAAAAAAGATCTTCATTTAAACCACTTCCTAGCTCAATGCAAGAGGGCATTCAAAGAAAATTTCCCTTCCTGATATCACTGGGTTGTAGACTGGGTCAGGTAGAAATGCGGTATGCCTTGTTCTGGAGTTAGATGGCCAGGTGATAGATATCAGAAGGAATGTGCACAATGTATAACCGGAAGAGGTCACTGTGCTCTTTGGGATTCCTTCAAGGTCTGAGACCCAACAAATGGTTTTAAGTGTATTATACATTAATATCTCTGTTCCTTTAATTAACTGGTGCCACATGCTATTTTGATCCCCCCTACGTCTAAAATTCCTCCCGCAAGACTTGAGACCCTAAAATCATTGAGGGTATTGAGACCTTAAGTCATTCTGGCTTTTTTTTTGTTTTTTTTTTTTTTTTTTTTTTTTTTTTTTTTTTTGCCAAGAGAGGCACCATCAAGGGGAGGGAGTCAGGGTTTCCACTCTAGCTAACCTTTAGGTCCAGAAGGTCAGTCAAGGGATCCAGTATTCATGAATGGGTCAGAAGGATGCAGAACCATCCACAGAAGGATTGCCTGTAAATGAGAAGAAATGTACTATACAGGAACCGAAAAGCAGGGTTATAAGAGCAAGGGCTGTAATGGTTATGAACCATTTTTACAGAGGTGACCCGAGGTCCAAACCCATATCATTTTCCCAAAACTAGGATTGGAGTTACTTTAAGTCCTACAAGGCAGATAAGGGACAAAGAACCCCATTAGAAATAGTGAAGCAAGGGGATGCCAAACGAGCTCCCTATAATCAGTTTTATGAGGTCTCTCTTATAGGGACCATCAGGTGTGCCTGTATTTCCTGGAAGTAAACGTTCATAAGGGTCTGATTTTAGGAACAATACTCAAGATGTCTATAATTCTCTGTTGGAACACAGGACAGGGATGGTGAGGCCTTTACTCAGCTGATGTATGCTTGAACAAGTGTTTTAATTCTCCCAGCAGTTGGCTTTCTTAGGATGGTGGAGTCTCTAGAGAGGATTCTCTATTCCAAGATTCGAGTCAGGAATTATGGATCTAGCCAGTAATTCCTAGAACTCTGGTAGATTTGAAAAGAGAAGACTGAGACAGGCCCCTTTCAAAGAGAAGTTGAGCACAAACCTCCCTGTAGGTCTTAATGAGAACCAACATTTCAGGTTGATAGGACTTTGAGTACTAGTTAGTGTCACCAAGAGCACAGAAGGTGACTCCCAAGAAAGGCGTTGTTTAAAGAGCCCAGTGTCCTGCAGAAGAAATAAATCCTAAGTAATGAACTCTTTGGGACAGTGATCAGGTCTTAGGCTCAGAAACTTAATATCCCCTGTCGGCCAAGAAGTTTAAAGTTGGAAGCAAATGTTCTTCAACCTCTGTTAGAGAAGGAAACGGCAATCATCTGCACACATTCTATGATGGCCTCATTAATTAAGATTAAGTCCATAAGTTCCTGGCAAAAGGCTGACCAAAAATATGGGGACTGTCCCTTCTGGCAGACAGCCCAGGTAAGCTGTTCTATCCCAGCTCATCATGTGAAGTTAAGAACGAATTACATCTTTAAAATCTAGACTATAAACTATTGGGTAGTTGAAGGAATCTGCCCCAGCAGAGTGTAGAGACCAGGAACTATTGGCTGTATAGGAACCTTGTTATAGCGTGGAGATCTTACACTCAGTGGTAATCAAATGGGCTCCTTCATGGCTAAGACTGGGGTATCAAAAAGTGATTATCAAATCACTAAAAGGCCACAGTGAAGGTTCTTATTATGAGAGGCTGCAGTGGAAGGAAATGCTGTTTATGGTATGGGCAGGCATGAGAATCCTTTATCTGGATCACTACAAGGGTGGAAGTAAGAGCCTGCCCAGGTGTGTCAGGGGCCAACACCTGGGTTTAATAGAAAGGTCAGTAAGGATAAAATCATTGTCAGCATTGCTGGGTGAGGCCACCATCGTCATCGTCATGACTGTGGAGCTGTTAGGTGAGGCAAAAATAATTCGAGCCCCATCTTTGTCAGTAAGCCTCAGGCAGTAAAAGGATGGGACATTCAGATATTGTCAAGAAAGATGGGTAAGGGAAAAATTATTCATGGCAACACGGAGGAGGAGTAACGTGTTTAGTCCCTGGGGTTCCACTGATGTCCATAACCTGGCAAGAGCTGGGAGCCAGCTGTGCGGAATAAGAGGGAAGGACAGACTACGGGGCTCGTCTGTCCAGGAGGAAGCTTCGGATTCACCTGCAACGTCCAGGGTGATCCGAGGCCCATCCTGCTGATAGTGATGACTGGATTGGGGGCCAACTGGAGCCTTGAGTGCCCTCATTCCAGGGACAGTGGCTTGGGTGCTGGACTGGGGTCCCTCCAACCCTCAGGAGCCCCCCCAGCTCCCCAATTTGCCACATTTAGAGAGAGGTGACTTAGGAGGTCGACCTGCTTCAGGCAGTCTGTCTTCCAGGGGCCTGTTTGTTGGCAGACATGACATTTATTAGTTAGCTTCCTGTCCTTGGGGACAAAGCCAGTGGGTGACATGCTGTCCCCCGATAAAGCAACAAGAAGCTTTGTGTGCTTTTTGTTTTCTAGCTCTCATTTTATCTTAGCTTCCATTTTCCCTATTTGTTCCTTGTCTACATCCTGATTATAGAAAACAGAGTAAGCGGCATTTAGTGGATTATCAATGGAAGTTCTAAACATGAAGCATTTTTTTTTTTGTAATTTCCTCCTAATTTCTGGGGCTGAGTGGGTAAAAAATCCCAGGGTGAACTTGACCCTCGGAGAAGTGAAAGGCAACCACAGTACGCTTTTCAATAGCTTCCTTAAGTCAGTCAAGAAATGCTGTTGGGTTTTCTTTTGAGTCTGAATTGATGGTAGCCAGCTTAGTCGAGTCACAGGTTTACTTTACTGGCTTTTAGTCCGTCTAGAATGCAGATTACAAAGTGTCTGCATGTCCATCAGCAGATGAAAAGCTAAAGGAAATGTGATATCAATAGATAAGGGATTACTACTCAGCAATAATGAAGGATACATTTTCATCATTTGTAGGGAAATGGATACAACTTGAAAGCATAATGTTAAGTGAAATAAATCAGACACAAGGTAAAATACCTTATGGTCTTTCTCATATTGAAAGCATAAATAAAGAGCAAACCAAAAGACAGATTAAAGGAAATAGGGAGATAGAATTTTGACAAATGGGACCAAGATATGGAGCGTGGGGAGGGGGAAGAGGGAAGGGGACATAAAAAGAATTAAGATGTGTTTGTACACCTGTACCAACTTCCCACAATGAATGTAATCATTATGTGACATGAATATGAACTAAGAAAAAAATGAAAACGGGGTTCTACACAGAAGCAAAAGTACTTTCAGTCAGGTGTGGTGGGACCAGCACTTGGGAGGCTGAAACAGAAGTATTACAACAAGTTCGAAACCAGCCTGGGCTACATCGTGAGTTCAAGGCCAGATTGAACTTTACTTCAAAAGGGGGCTTAAGAGGCAGCAAAAATGCACAAGCTTAGAAATAGACATTGGCTCTTAATGCCAGATAAGCCTAATGGGTAGAAAACAGGCAGCAAGCTTCATGAACACAAAAGCCTAGAGGATCATACTGACTAGAAATTTCCTTACCCAAGGCATTCAGTCTTGCATACATTCGAACCACTGCAAGCCCATGAACTGTTGCAGCATCTTGTAAACACAAGTCAAATAATAGTTTAAAGTCTGGGGGGTGGGTGTGGAATTGAATGTTATGACTTGGTGAACCAGGGATCTGAATCATGCACCGGAAGCCACTACTGGGGAGTCAGTTCAGACTTGGTGAGGAGACAGACTCTCACTTCCTTGGTCCTCAGTTCTGTGTGCCCTTGATGAAATAATTCTGCCAGGACATATAGGCCAAGCAGAGACATAGGTAGAATTTCTTTTGAAGCAGAAACAGAGAGTTGTGCCTTCCAGCCAGAAGGCATCTGTACTGAGTGCAATTTGGATACATTTTTATGCACCCATGAGTTACTCTGGGGGTCCATGGAACTAGGATAATTATGATGCTTACCAACATTTTAGGATAATCTCTGGGGCTGCACCATTTTATTGATGCAAATCTGTCAGGAAAAAGGACGATGGGCCTAGTTAGTGAGACAGGATGTTGATTCGCTGCTTACTTGAGGCTCTTTTAAAAAATATTTTATTATTTTTCTACTGGTATGTGTTTTTGATACATAATGAGTCGGGTACTGGTACTGGCAACTGTGCTGGCACTGTGGGGTATTGGTGCACATACATATCATGTTCTGATCCTTTTCACTTCCCCTTCCTCTCTTCTCCTCTCCTTCCTGTCTGGATCAGGAAATATTACAGCTGCTTCATCTTTAATGGGTCTTTGCACTCATTCTTCCTGACTCAGCCAAATACATCGTACGTGTGTTTTGGGACACTCTATGCTTTTTCCCCCATTAAAAAAAGTACAGTAAAATTCATTCCATTTGGTGAATAGTTCTGTGAGTTTTGACAAATGAATAGAATTGTATAACACCACTACCATCAGGATAAAGTTCCTTCGTGCCAAAAATGTTCCTTTGCGCCACCTCTTTGTAGGAAACTGCTCCTCCCATCCCTTCCCTGTCCTTGTGGTTTTGCTTTTGTTCTGGAATGTTATGTAGAAGGAAATCTACCGGGCGCAACCTTCTGAGAGTACATTCTTTCACTTAGCACAGTGTCCTTGAGACTCATTCATGTTTTTCCGCATATCAGTAATTTATTGTCATTGTTTTAATTGCTGGTTAGTGTTCCATCCTGGGGCTATACCACAGTCTGTCCATCCATTTACCGACTGAAGGACATTTGGGTTAGTTTAGGTTTTCAATGATCATTAATAAAGCTGACACAGGTGTTCATATACAGGACTTTTTTCTTTTGAGTGAACAGCTAGGGTGGAGTTGCTGGGTCACATGCTTTCCATGTTTGTAACCTTTTAGTCAGTCTTCAAAGCCCTCTGCACTCTCGTGAGAACTGGATACATGCATAGAATATAGATGAATTTTTAAGCCAGAGAGATCTGAATTTTTAAGCCAGAGAGATCTGACAGACCTTCATATAGATGACACAGATGAGGCCGATGTGAAGACAGTTGTTTGCTAAAGCCCTTTCACTAACTCGCCACATCAAGATGCATGATCTTTTGATATCGTGTATTTCCAGGAGTTTTAATTAAATTTTCTTACCACTTGATAAAAAATGATATTGACTTAATAATTGAAAAAACAAGAGGATGAGAATGTTTGTTAGTTAACAATGGTGGCTTTATAACGTTTTTCATTTATTAATGATATTTTTATATTTACCGTCAACCTGCTTTCCTCTTGTCTTTCCCATCTCAGTGAAGGACACTACCACCCACCCCGTTACTCAGTCCAGAAACTCTGTTGCTATCCTCAATGTCTAGGGTCTAGGGCGCTCCCCGTCACAGAACAGAATTCAATAAGTATCTGATGAGAGAAAGAATTACTGATAAATATATCCATGTGACTGTGTAAAATCTGCAATCCATATAGCTTTCATGTCACATGTGAAAATTGGCAGGAAAGAAAGACATCGGATGCCTTTTGGTGTTCTTTTATCTTCCTTAAAGTGCCTTGAAATAGTTGAACATGTTTTATAATGCAATGTGAAAGAATATATTTTATCCTTCATTTTTCCTGTTTCTTCTCTTCATGAAATATTTATAGAGCCCTTTCTGTGTGCTAGCTCTGGAGATGAAGATGTGAACAGAAGGGTTGCCTTCTCTGCCCTTCAGGTTATCAGGACAGATGAACAGGTGTCCCATGTCATGGTAGAGTTATGGGAGTGTGTGGCAGGTGGGCTCATTGGCCTGCGGAGGCTGGTGACATCCGAGGAGGATCCAAAAGAAGAGGAGCAATAAGCCAGGTGGAGACCTGGGGCACGTACTCTCCAGGCAGAGGGGATGGGGTGTGAAAGGTGAGAAGGGACACAGAGCCTTAAAAACAGCATCCAGAGATCAGAAACAAGAGCTGTGAGGTGGGAGCGGAGCAAATAGGGAGAGAGTGATGGAAAATGAACTCCCAAAACAAGCAGAGGAAGATCACGGGGGCTTCAAAAGCCAGAATAGGGAGTTTGTATTTAATTTCAACAACAGCTGGAGATAATTAAGATTTTTAATAGAAAATCACAATCATATTTTCACTTTTAAAATAAGACTCTGGCTTCTATGGAGAGACTGATTAGAAAAGATAAAGTATACACAGATGGAGACCAGCTAGGAGAGTGGATACAGAATCTGTTACTGTGTAACTAAGCACTCCCAAACCTAGCGTTCTACAGCAAGCACTCCTGAGAGCCAGGAGTCCATGCACAACTCACCTGGTGTTGCTGCTGGCTCAGGGTTTCACAAGGCTGCAGTAGAGACATCCTGCAGATCTGCTGTCACATCCAAAGGCTTGGTGAAGAAGAGTCCACACCCACACTCCTCATGTGGCTGTTGGAAGATCTGGTTCTCCACGGGCTGGGCAGAGACCTTCAGTTCTGTGCTGGCTGTTGCTGGAGTTTGTCATACAGGGCCCTCCATTGGGCAGCTGTCTACATGACACCTGGTTTCCCACAGAACAAGCAAGAGAGAAAGCAAGAGAGTAAAAGCAAGATGAAAACCAGAGCTTTTGGAACCTATCCTGGAAGTGACATCCCATCAGGGGTGCTGTATCCTATTTATCAGAAGAAAAAGAGGAGGATATATAGCACATAGTGCATGTCAGAAGCTGGAGTTTCTGGGGACCCAATTAGAGGCTGCCACCATGGAGGTTGTTGCAGTGATCCAAGGGTGATACAAAGGACTTTGAACCTGGGAGGTGACAGTAGGATTGGTCAGAAGTCCTATTGATATCCTTATCATTGAAAAGTAGGGTTGATACTTAGAAGAATTGGTGAAACACATTAATTGAGTGGAGATGTTAGATAAAGGAATCGGATTTTAAAGAGGGTTCTAGATTTCAGGCTTGAGTTCCCATTCACTTAAAATGAGTGAGATGCTAAGTGCAGTTCCAGACATACTAGGCTTCAGATGTATGTGAGGCATTTAATGTGAATATCAGGCAAGTGGTTGGTTAGATATTAATACTTGGGGCTCTTATAAAAGTTGTGGGTCAGAAGATAAATTTAGCACTTGTCACCACAGAGTTGGACACTAAATCCTGCCATAGCTCCCTGGTTTTTCCAGAAGCACAGATTTCCTAAGTGATAAGTGGGTCTCTGGGAAAGAAGTGAATGAATTCTTCCTAATTCCACCCCATGAATTCATGTAGCCTATCACTGGCCACAGAACACCACATAGTGACCACAGGCATAAGTTATGCCCCGCATGTAACACAACACCCTAATTTCATACAGTATCGTCTCCAAGCTGGTACCCCCATTGTGCTTCGAAGAAGTTGCTCACAATCTCTATTGGGACAGCAATATTTGGGTTCTTCAGCATGTGGAGAACCTATGTAGTATATGCTCATGAGCCCATTGTGTGACACCTGCTTCTCCCTAAAGTTGGCTTCTTGGTCTCATGCAGTATTTTTCAGGAACCCAGGTCAGTAAATCTGTGAGCCTTTAGATAGTGGGTGCTGGCTGAGGCACTGTGTGTTAGGAGGCAAACTTATATCCAGAAAGCATGTCATGACTAAACAAGACAATGTATTGTTTTTGCCAGGGTAGAAAGAGAGTGGTTTTCAACTAAATAGGGTGTCTTCTTGGGAGATAATGGTAGCCTTGGGATAGTGTCATTATTTCTGACAGGGTGGGTATTTAGCAATGGCACTGATGGGAGGGAGACACTGTCTTTGCACCCCCATATCTCTTCTTGCTCTGGCGTAAACTGAGGAACTGCTTTTAAGAATATATTCATGTTTGGGTATTACAATAGTTCACCATTTTGCTGTGAGTATAACTAAATGTGATCACCTCCTGCTTTTTTGACCTCAGTCTGACACGACTAAATCTTTCGCCATTATATTTAAGAGATCTAAATTTTATCTTTGAATGCAGCCCATGTAACTGATCATCAAGTCTTGACTGCAGATAATTTTGCCTTTCATTTCTATCAAGAGTCCAAACCATTATTTTCAGTCTTTGATCTGGAGTCAGAGAGATAAGAAAATTCCTGGGAGAGAGTAGATATATCTGTATCTTTCAAACGAAGAGTGTATTTGCAGCTGAGAAATTTTAACTAGTGTCAATTGCATGCTTTACTAAAGCTGAGGAAGTACATTGGAAAATAGAGATAAAAAGCAGGTTGACCTCAAACTGTTGAGGGAAAGTTGTACTTGGGGCCTGACATTCATTCTAGAGAGTCAGTGGACTCCTTTCTAATGATGTAACTTCTTTCATCATCAGACCTGGGTTTAAGTAAGACAACTGGCAGCTCGGCAGACATTGGAATTGGCAGAGAAAGACTGAAGGGAGAAAGAAAAGTAGGAAGCTTGTGCAACAGTGTGCACGAGAATACTGTGAGTCTTGTCTGTGCAAATGACCAGAAGTAGACGGTGCTTGATTTGTCAAATCACACTGGAAAGTTCCTAATTTCTGACCCTATGTTTTTTCACTGTTACAACCCTTATTTCATTCTTCCCATGTGTCCCCAAATATCTTTCGGAGCCATGTAAAATTTTTATTAAGGAATAGCATATTTCCCAACATCCATAAAACTGGGGAAGAGGAATAAAAAAACAATTGCATGAATATCATAGCCATTTCACAGTTAGAATCCATTCTTCCAGCCCGAAATTGCCTTTTGGGTTCCCCTGGTGACATTTTCAGACTTTCATTATAAACGAATAACCTTGGTAACCATGTTACACATTTTCCTGTGGCCTGAAACATATTCACTTAATGAGATGATGACCTTTATTTATCTACAAAATGTGATGCCATTAGCTGTTAGCCAAACATACAGAGGTGAGGTTGAGATTTTGAATCTTAGACTTTAGATGTTTTTCTAAACAACAGCTGGGCAAAATGAATGTAAATTTCCTCTATTGCTAGTAATTTCGATATCAAAGTAAATACATTATAACTCTAGTTGAGTACAAATAATAAACGGTAAAACTGTTTACTAATATTCAGTGTTTCACTTCCAAAGAATTATATTTACTCGACCCTTTAAAGTTAGATTTGGCCACATGACTAGCCATGGATAAAGAAAGCTAACGGAGAGGAGTGCGTGTCTTTTTCAGGTAGAAGTTCAGGAACCAGTGCGTTTTTTTTTGCTGTGATGTCTCTCCTTCTGCTCCGGCCACTGGTAATAGGGACAAGTAGCTCCACTCTCAGGCTGGGTCCCTGGATGAAGATCAAGCAACATGAAGCAGAGCTTTCCACATCACAGGAGGGAAGTGCATTACACAGAAGAAATGACCAAGGCTTGAGTTTGTTTATTGCCACAGTATAATCATCTATCTATCTACTGCACACCCATGTTGCATTTGGAGTCATTTTTAGAAGAAGGAAACATTGGTGGGAAAGGTGGTGTGGGTGTAACAAGAAAAAAATTGTAGAAAATACTCTTTAAATTGCCATGAGAAATAGATGGAAATAGTGCACTTGTTTCTTTATGTTTAACTATGCACTGCTATAAAATGATCAAATATTTTGTGTTAAGTACTTAGGGTTAGAGGAGGAGGTGGAGGAGCTGGAAGTAAAAATAATAATGTGCAAAGCAGTGGATAGTTCTCCAGATTTTCAAAAAAGATAAAAAAAAAAACAGTAAATGAACAGAAATCACAGAAACAGAAACAGCTGTTGGGTGGCTGTGTCCGTGACCTCTCATCTGGAACTAGCCTGTGGCTGTGTCCCCTCCAGCCAGTCCTTTCTTAGAGAACCATTGTGATCCTTGGGATACTGGTGGGGGTCTAGCAGATCTACCCATCACCCATGGGGTACCCATAGCGTGACAGCCAAAGACGGGTTACCACCCAACAAAGAAGTTTCTGATGACCTTTTCTCCTGGACAGACACTGGAGACTTTACCATGTCAATATGTTTTCTGCTAGAAAGGATATCCTTTGCATCTCTTGGAGTGCTCTTCCCACAAAGGTGTGATGGGAATTAAAATGTCTGATGAAAGGAAGGATAAAATCGAGGCCCAACTTTCAAGTTGCTTTATCTGACTCTTTAAGCCTATCTTTAATTATTTTGGGGTGTGCGTGCGTGTGTGTGTGTGTGTGTGTGTGTGTGTGTGTGTGAGCTCCAGGAAACTGTCCATAATGTCATTTACTAGCAATATATCAGACAATTGTTTCCAGGGGCTTCTGAGGGCTTGCATACTTGTTTTACTTGAGAAATTTGCTATGCATGGTTCTACACAATAAGAGATCTAGTTTTGCTTTTTCCCCATATAAGAAATATCTGTCCCTATAACAATGGTTGTAACATCCTTTTAACACAATTCCCATAATAGAATTAATTCTATCCTTAGAAACCAAAATCTTGGTGAGGAGTGCTTAGGTTTTTTGGACAGGTATGCTATCTTACAAGGCCATGGTCTACATGGTCCTGGGGAAGCAAAAATTTCCAAATATCAAATAATTTTTTAAAAATCAGAAAAGACTTCTCTTTGTGTATAAATAAAAGCCAAAGCCTTAGTTTACTACTGCTTATAAAAATGAGAAAAAAATGTTCATAGTGTTTGGAGTGTGTGTGAAGAAATAAACCTGTATTTTATCTTTAGCTTACCTATAACAGAATTCCAGGCTTGTGCATTTAATTTGCCTATGAATAACTTCCACTCAGGTGACAAATAGACATTTGGACTTATATGACCAATTGCATTATCGATCTCTCTTTCTTAACCTGCTGTGATTAATTTTATGTGTCAAATTGACTGGATGCCCAGATATCTGATAAAACATTATATCTGGGTGTGTACATCAGAGTATTTCCAGAGGAAATTAACATTTGAGTCTGAGGACTGAGTAAAGAAGATCTGTCTTTACCAATGGGGTTGGTGTCTTCCCATCCTTTGAGGGCCTGCATAGAACAAAAAGGTGAAAGGGGTGAATTACTGTGTCTTGTGGACCTGCTACAACCATCCTCTTCCTCCCTGAACATCACAGCTCCTGGATCTGAGGCCTTTGGACTCCTAGACTGGCCCAGTGTTCTCTTCCTCCTACTGTATAGAAAGTTTTGCTTCACTTTTTCAAAAGCCCAGTATTGCTGCTGCATGAAATCTGTCTTTCCTTTGTGCAAGAGGTCTTTTCTATGTGGTTAGAATTATGAAACTACACAATAATTCATCAGTAATTCCTTGAATATTTAACTGATAATTTCATCACCTCTTTAAATAGTCTCTTGTTTCTCCTTTTAGACTTGTGTTATTTAGATGTTGACTGTGTGAACCATTATCTTTTATTAACCTATATGTTATCTATTTCAGATTTTTAAAATATTTTTTTGACTTTCCTATGTATTTATATATTTTTCTTATTTCCTGGAAGGTTGTCACATGACTTTCCTATTAAATTTTCCCTTTTACCCAGTATATTTTTTGATTTCTTAGAACAGTTCTATTCTTACAATTTATTTTCAAATATTTACAAGTATTTCCTTTTTGAAGATGTAAAGGTATTTCGTCTTCTCCTTGTGAAGTCTTTTATTCCCTTCTATAGTGATGGGATCCAGCCAGGGCTTTTGTCTGCTCACATATATCCTCAACTCCCGTTTGACAGCTTTTTTCTTCTGAGTTTTTGCCCTTTGTGCTCTGTCTCCTCACATTAGAGTAGTGGCTTCCCTCAACTAGTCTTCAGCTGCCTAGGCACGTTTAAGTAGCATGGTGCTAAAGAACTTGCTGGGAAGCTGTGTGATCGGGCATCACCTTTACTTGATCTGGCTGAGCCATGTTGTTGACGAACACACAACCTTACTGTCCCTAGATCTTTCCTTCTGAGATGATCATATGCTTTAGAGAAGCGTATCACCTCCTCTCTGATGGCTGATCATCCAGCTGCCAGAAATCTGGAAGTCAAGAAAGGAGACGTGACCGACAACCTCAGTGTTCAATAGGTTCATTCACTCAATGCCCCCCTTTTCAGCATTTCTTCTCTTCTCTCAAGTGATTTTGTCCCTTTACCCTGTTTTATTTCCCTTCTAAAGTCTCTTCACTGCATGAGCCACTTTTAATCTTTTAATTTTAATAATTCTGTCCTCTCCAGTTTAAATGTGAGGCACCTGACATGATTTTTTTTCCTCTTTTTGTTCACAGTTGTATTCCCAATGCCTGAAAACAATGCCTTATTTATACGTAGTAGGTGCTGAATAAAAAATTATGTAATGAATTAGTTTAAATCACACGAAATTTCTGCTAATCAAAGCTTTTGGCCTTTGAAATGTCAATTTCATGTAGTTCAAACTAAAAACAGCTCTGAATATTTAAGGATCATTACTATTTTCCTTTTCATTTGAAACTGATTATAGGAGGTATTGAATATCTTCAATCATTTCGTGTATGAAAGTAATTTAACAAATAGTAAGTGAGGAAATGTGAGCCCAGAGAAGTTAGATGACCTGCAGACTTGCCCAAGATTGCACTGTTAGGCAGGACCAGTCTCTTGTATCTACCAGGTATTATTAGAGGCTCTGGGAATAAAATAGCAACTAAAGTGGACAGCTAAGTACTTATTTCTGGGAGTGAGAATGGCAAAACTAAGCAAACAGGTCTAGTAGCATATAAAGTAGAATTGCCCTAATTTCTGTGCAGTTTTAGCTAACAGCTTCCAACTGAGGACAATAGTTCATAGGAACCCTTTTAAACTAAAGGAAGTATATGAAGCTGCCTAACATTCTTTCAGGAACAGAATAGACTAATTCTCGCCCCCACAAATGCATCTTTCCTATGTACACAGAACACTGACATGCACAGGGAAAGGAATCCTGATTTGGGAGTGCTGCTGCTGTATCTCCACCCACTCCATTTTTTGGAACAGGGATAGGATTGAGTCTGAATTTTATAAGTGTCCAGCCTGATTGCACTAGCTTCAAGGTGCACCTGTTACTCCAGAAAGAGTGATGTGGTGGAATTATGACAGCACGTAAATAACAAATCTATGCACAAAACAGCAGAAGAAAGCACATTCTCCTATTTTCCTCCAGGAAGAACTGTGAGAAAGCTTAGGGGGTGCTATGGTGGAGATTCACCTATTCATTCAGGATGTACATCAAATTACAGGCTTTGGCAACCTTGGAGACTTAAAATAAGTCAAGTTAATGTCCGTAACATACTCGCTTGCACTCCCAGTTCCTGGTATCTGTCTTCACATTTAAAGGAAATGAACAACATCCTTGAGCAGATGGCAGTCTATGCACGGGTCCATGGAATACACCTGGGGCTTGCAGGCCACCATCACAGAGGAAACAGCTGTTGACCTGTGCTAGCATGTGTTAGTTTTCCATTAGCTCACAGTGCTTACCAGCCCATCTGTATCTCACAGCAGAGTAAATGGAGTCATGTTGCCATGGTTGGCTCGTTTCCATAGGTTGTTATGTAAGAAAGCTGGTAGAGCATGATTGCTCCAAAGCGGGTGGGCAGAGGTTCTGCCAAAGTCTCCAGGAAGGTGGTTATTAGCAAGGCTGGATGGTCAATAAGTGCACTACCTCTTGTAGATACTGTACTAATCCTGTGGCAGCACAAGGGGGAGGGCAGATCTGCTTGGCTTGAGGCCAAATGTCAATGAGGTATGAGGGAGAGGTTTAGCACATTC
The DNA here is from genome assembly GCF_012274545.1 of Fukomys damarensis. NCBI lineage: Eukaryota > Metazoa > Chordata > Mammalia > Rodentia > Bathyergidae > Fukomys > Fukomys damarensis. Next base: position 32,370,180 of record NW_022900915.1, on the reverse strand, counting down.
ACATTTATTTTGTTTCCTGATAGCATACTTCCTCCCTCTCTCCTTTCTTGCCTTCCTTCCTTCTTCCTGAAATGTTTATAGCCAGTGACATCGTGTGAGTTATTTTATAAGGTAACTGGACTCTTAAGGGGACTTCCCTTCCATTATCGTAGGTTCTCATTGCCTATCATAGCATCTAGCAAAGTAGCTACTCAGTAAATTATCCTTTGACTGAAAATATTGATGAATCACAGACATGCATTGGGAGGGTATTTGGTTATGAGCCTCAGTGATTAGTTTGTGCTAGTCTTAAAGAGCACTCAAGAGCTACAGGCTGAAAATGGAGTAAAAAAACTTTCAAGGCAGGATTTATAATAAATATAAATATTTATAGAGAATGTAAAAGCACTTTATATTATAATAATAAGACAGTATACTGGCTGTTTTATTGCTAATATAAAGTACTGTAGCTCATGTTCTGATTTTTTCCTTCCAATAAACTGTACTTGATTAACTTTTATTTTTAAAACTAACTTTTATTAGGTACTGTTACTGTAAAGAGATGCTTTGTATTTGTTTTCTCTGATAAATTCTATGAATCAGAGGTTATTTTGGAGAAGGAAAGAATTGGAACTGAGAATTTAAGTAATTTTCCTACAAGTCTTAATTGGGCAGGCTAAGATTGAAACCCAAGTTTATTTAACTGCTGCAATACACTGTTCATTAAACATTAGATGGCTCCTTCAGTGTTCTCTGGCCTTATTTCATCCTTTTTAATTTCCTGTAGAATGAAACTTCCTGAGATTTTTGTCTGTCTTTATTTTTAATTTTTCCCAGGAATTTGATGATACGTAAGTTGTACCCCTGACCTTCAGAATTTGACAAAATCTAAGTAAGAGTTGATTTTCCAGCCAGTCAGTACTATGACAGCTGTCTTCAGAAGAGGACACGAGAATGTGTAGGAGGCAGACATTGGGAAGATGCACCTCACCGGCCAAGGAAACAGTGGAACATTCCTAGGGAGACCAGAATCGGCCAGGGAGTGGCCACAGATGTGGGTCCTGTGGGACTTGGGCAGAAGATACCAAGTCAGAGAGTAGCCAGGACGTCCTGGCTATTTCCAAATTGTAATGCTGTCCCTGTAGAGACAGAGCAAGGAACCCTGCTGGGGCTTCCTTCGTGCCTTCCTGACTGCAGTTGTCATATTTCTGCCTTTCCTGAGGTGCACCTAGGGAAACACTATTTCATTTATCTGCCATGACCCTCTTTCCCTACTTAAAACCTTAGCATGAGACATTATCTGTCCAGACTGAAGAGATAACCTTCTGTGCCATCTTAGAAAGCCAGATCTGGGATGACTCTTATACCAATTTATACTTATCCCAGTTAAACAGGGCCTCATAGATGTCCTTAAATCTGTGCATCTGCCCAGCTTTTGGGGAATACGAGTGCGGCTTCTACCTGCTGCTCACTGTAACTCCTGTTTACTCTCAGTTACCTGCCACCACTGAAACCCCATTGTAGCCCAAGACTCTTTGTTCTTTATGTTCAGGCTTCCAAGCTGAACTGCAGCACTTCTTTCCTCACTGGCTTTGGCATTTAGCTTTGAGTTGATTTAGTGTGATGTCCAGGCACAGCTAGGAAAGGAAATTGCTAATTAGAACAAATATTCCTCTTGCAGTCTTGCTGATCCTCCATTTTCTTTGCTTTCTCTCTCATCCAAGACTCCTTAGCAGCTGCTTGAATTCAGCATGCATGTCTTTTGGCTGTAATACTTTCTTTCCACTTGACAGGCAGTATTGTCTTACAAGGAAAAGCTGAGCACCCTGACAGCTGATTATGTTACATGCAACATAGTGTTTTGCTTCTCAAAGAGCACCAGATGACAGGGATGGTGACCTATGAAAAGCAATTAAGGCTTCAGCATCATTTCCACTTGTGAGCTGAGAATGAGTTGGCAGAAGGCGTCAAGGGACTGTTTATAACAGATAATAGGCTCTTTGTGCAAAGCATGGGATAGTGCATGAAATATCATAGGTTATGAAGCAATGTGTTATTTTTCTCTGCCAAAATAGGTGGACAAATGAAATAGAACTCTCTAACTCTGGTAGATCAGCTTAATCCTCTCTGCTTTTGCCAAAAAATGTTCCACAGAGAATGTAGTCATTTATCTTTTTCAGGAACAGCCATTACTAAGATGTGGGGCTTTCAGAAAATTGCTTAATATTTTGGAAGCCTCGCCACCCAGTGGACATTCCTATTGGAAATGAAAGTAGGTACCTCCTTCAGTAAATAGCTTGTAAATAGCCTTACATCTAAGAATAAGGTTATAATGTTTAAATGCATGGCACAGACAGTTTTGTCACCTGTGAGGCTAGTTGTGCTAGATATGGAACCTCAAAGTTCATACTGGCATAAATCTTCTCATTGTAGTAAAAAGAGGTCTTGTTCTCTGAATCACTAAAGGAAGATTTTCTAACCAAGTGAGTAGTAGACAAAAGTCTGACCTGAGAAATCTCTGTCTACCAGGATTCCAGAAATTGTTGATCTCACATGATGTCTTCTGGAAAGAGTTTTGCTTATTCTGAGTGTGGGCAGCAGAATTTACTGCTCCATTTAGCATGTTGAGTTGGTATAAAACATTTATAAAAACATTAAGATTGGGCACTTTATGTGGAAAGCCTGTTTTACTCCACTCAAATTGGATAATTGCCAGCTACTCAAATACACTGGGAGGGGGGATGAGTTTCTGTAGCACCAAAGCAATGTCTGCCTGAACCATATATTTTCCAGTCCAAAAGCAGGAGTTTTTTCTTAATTCAAAATGTTTTCCCCTTTCTTTATCACATTCTTGCTGATATGACAAATGAGAAAACAGAAGGACATATTTAGGACCATAATACACAGCTGTTTCATGAATACAAGCTTGTCTTTTGGAAAAGGAGAACCCAGGAAAAACTATATATCCATAAATATTTGCTCTCTCCTGGAAATTTTTTTCTGACATAGAGAAGGTGTAATAGAAAGAATCCTGGATGGAAATAATTTCTGATCCAAGGAAAGAAAGCTAGGAATAGTAAAGAACATGCTGCCCAGGGCTTTGTTAGTGGCTTATACGAGCTACATCACTCTGAGTAGGCCGCGTGTTGATGGTGACAGTATGCACCCTTATGTGCTTGACATCTCCTGACAGTATTCACATGTCTTAAGTTCTCCTCATTTTGAGTCCTTCCTTTCTTATATAATGTGATTAAAACAGCTGCACCAGACTCTCTTGCTGCAACCACATGGTTTTGTTTACCCCATCCAAGATAAGGATGAGAACGGGGGCCAGCAGGATGAGGTCGCTGAAAATCCAATATTCTGGCAAGCACGGTGGCAGGTGGGTCCTGGTACTGCTAGGGTCTCAGTGGAGGTATGCCTGGCACTCAGCCCTGGGTTTGACTTGGGTTAGTCAGTGGCGGTGGAGCAGGCATCTCCCCATGGGTTATGTGTTGGTCCTATGCCCTTTATTCCTAGACACTTAGCATTTTAAATTTTATTCTGTTTCTCCTTGAAATTTTGATGTTTCTAAAATGCTAATAAATCCCGTTTGCTTGAATTAGAAATTATCCTGTGATTTGCAACAGTCTTGGGCAGAATGAAGGAAATGAGAGGGTTAAACCGCAGCTACAACAGATAAAAATGGCATTGAAAATGCAGGAGCATAAGTGATCATAAAATAAAAGAAGACACATGTTTTTCAGGAGTCTTCTCTTGCTTACATACAGGAAATTTTCCTTCAGCTTTCCCCATAGCTGTATAAGAAAAGACACGAAAGGGAGGAATCTTGGGCATTTTCAAGAATTTATAAAATGGCATAAAGAATAAAAGTCATGATATGAGATAAACTCATGTGCTTATTGATGTATTTCATTTTTAGTAGTCATATGCAATTACTCTTATCAATTTGTTTACATAATATAAACTTGTTAAAGAAAATTCAGAAATACAAAACAAAACACACACAAAAACAGACCTGACATAGTAGATTTTAATTGTCAACTTAGTTATGCTACAGTACTCATTGATTTAATTAAAATTTAGTTACTAATCTGGGCGTGGTGGTGCAACCTGTAATTCCAGCACTTGGGAGGCTGAGGCAGGAGGATTGCTGTGAGTTCAAGACCAGCCTGGGCTACATAGTGAGTTCCAGGTCAGTCTCAACTACATAGTGAGACCCTGTCTCAAAAACAAAACAAAATGAAACAAAACTTAGTTACGTGTTGCTATGAAGGTATTTTGGAAATGTAGTTAACAGCAATAACAGTTGACTTTACATCAAAGAGATTACCTGGGTAATGTGGGTGGGCTTCATCATATCAAGAAACATACTCTTTTAAAAAACACCATTTTTCATTTATTACGTCGTTATTCTCAATAAGACAGGGAAGGAACCTAAGCATGTATTCACATACACACATATAATGGAATATCATTCATAAAAAGAAGAAAACCCTACTATTTGTGGTGACATGTATTGGCCTAGAGGACAAAATGCTGAGCGAGATAAGCCAGGCACAGAAATGCACCTGTACCATCCCACTTCTGTGTGAAATCTAAAATAGTCAAGCTCATAGAAATAAAGGGTAAAATGGTGGTTTCCAAGGCCTGTGGGAAGAGGAATGGTGAGATGTGGCCACAGGGTAGGAAGTTTCAGTTATGCAGGACAAGTGAGCTCTGGAGGTCTGATATTCAGCACAGTGACTGCACTGAGCCAGTACTATATTTTATACTCAGAATTTGCTATGAGGACATATCTTAGATGTTCTCACCACACACACACACACAAAAACTAGGAGAGCCACGCCTTCTCCCGCCCCAGCTGCCATCGCTTCAGCACCAGGAAGGTAGCTGTGTGGGTGCCCCTGCACCCCCATAACTCCCCTTACACACACACATGCACACACACATACACACACACACACCTCACACTCTCCGACCTCCTGATTGTGCCAGTCTTTGGACCCACTCTGCAGAGGCAGAGGTGGTCATCAAGGGTATTTTTTCTGAGTTCCCAACTTTGAACATCTTTAAAGAAAGGGCATGGGAAACCTGTAGTAGAATGGTGTGGAGTTCAACCATTCAGAAGGTTGAGGAACTCAATCTGGGCCTTGCAGCCCGAGGTCAGTTTGTGTCATGGGGTTCAGCCATCAGCTAACTGAGATCAGGGGTCTTGCATCCTTGCTTTGTCTGAGCCATTAAATGGTAAATACACTATATTGAAATTTTGTTCACTGCAGACATGTTCTGGACTGCTCCTTGATTTCAATTTAATTCAAATGATTTAAGGGTGATAGACTAGTGACTACCACAGGTGGTCAATTTCCAAGTTGTGCTTGATCTTAATGTGTTGCTGGTTGTATCAGTTGGGATAAAGAATTGCGGTTGATTTGATGAGCTGTTTTCTCTGATGTTATGAAGATGAGAATGTCTGTGGGTAGTTAGAGACACAGAAGCTAGGGTGCAACTCTATCAGGAAGATTTGGGTGATAACCCAGAGATCAAAACAAGGACAGTCTGACAAAAATAAAAATGAGAAAATATTAAGCAAGACACAAAGACAGAGTTCCAGTTCACCAATGGCCAACAGTAGGGCAAATGAGGATGAAAAGGCCGATAGTGAACCACCAGGACACCCTGAACTCAAAGCACAGGAAGTAACAAAACAGATCAATCAGGCTCTAGAAAAAATTCAAAACAGAAATAATTTCCCAGATAACCATAGAGATGGTGAGCAAAATGGAAGTCGTGATTCGAGACTCTAGAGCAGAAACTGACAAAAAAATAGATGAGCTCAGGACCATGACAGATGCCATAAGGCTCAGCATAAGCAAGAAATGGAAAAAATAAATGCCCAACATAGGAAAGAAATGGAATCCATAAAACAGATTCAAACATATATCCAGGAGATAAAACACTCCATTGAAAGCATACGCAACAGAATAAAAGAATGTGAAGATAGACTCTCAGATATATAAGATAAGATTGCAGTCAGTGACCATGAAAAGAGAGGTCTCTTAAAAACAGTAAGGGATCATGATAAATCAATCCAACAACTTCTAGATGATGCAAAGAAGAATAACATAAGACTGATAGGAATCCATGAAGTAGCAGGAGAAAATACAAATGACTTAAAAAAACTGTTTGCAGAATTAATGACAGAAAACTTCCCAAACAGAGGGGAAGAATTTGACATTCAGATGAGTGAGGCATATAGAACCCCAACTAGCCACAATAAAAAAAAAAATCTACACCTAGACATATAATAATCAAGATCCCAGAAACCCAACAGAAGAGCAAAATACTACAAGCAGTAAGAGAAAAGAAACAAATCACATACAAAGGAAAGCCCATCAGAATCACAGCAGACTTTTCAACATAAACCCTTGGGGCAAGGAGAGCCTGCAGTGAGATATTTCAAGTACTAAAAGAGAACAACCTCCAAACTAGACTGATGTATCCTGCAAAACTCTCTTTCAAAATGGATGGGGAAATAAGATACTTCCATGACAAAGAACACCTGAGAAACTACATGAATACCAAATCAGCACTACAAGCAATTCTAAACAAGATCCTAGAAAAAGACAATAAAGGCAACAACACCATGAGGCCCAACAGAGCAAATCAAATAGGCAAGGGAAGAAACTAAAAGGAGAAGGTGAAAAAGTAAAAAGAGTCAACAAAAGGCCAATAACATGTCAATAATAAGTCAGTACATATCAGTTATAACCATCAATGTCAATGCCTCAACTCACCAATCAAGACTGGCAAAATAGAATAAGAAGCAAAATCCAACAATATGTTGTATACAAGAAACACACCTAGTGCAAAAAGAAGCCCATAGACTGAAAGTGAAAGGATAGAAAACAATTCTCCATGTGACAGGAGCCCAGAAAAAAGCAGGTGTAGCAATCTTATTTGCAGACAAAGCAAATTTCAAACCAAACTGATTCTAGTATTATTGATGTAGGACGGTACCATATCATACCTCTGTGAATGTAAAATATCTTGTACCTGCTTTATGATACATAGTAGTGATTGTGCTTTATCAGAGCTATATTTAATGACATTACTCTAGAATGTTCTCTTTCCAGATGATGATTAAGATGCTAATAAAAAAAAAATGGTGCCAGTTACCACAACAGCAACAGAACTTTGCTGTTTTCTGGATAGTATTCTTTTGTTTGTTTTTTTAAATGTAATGTGCTAAATGTCTATAATTTTGTTCAGATGACTGCAGAACCTGGAAAAGATGTTGCTGCTATGGATGCATAACATACTGCTATTATTAGTCTTTTTATATAAATATAAATACACACGCACACAC
>NW_022900915.1:32361602-32362773 GCF_012274545.1 Fukomys damarensis | reverse complement strand
TGCTGTCAACTTTGGAAAAAGTTATCCTAATTTATTGTATTGAGTTGGCATTGTACAGAAATGGACAGCCATATTGGTCTAGAAATGTTAATTTTTTTTATTTTTATTTTTTATTTTTTTCCCATTTGTACAGGGATAATGCAGTATGCTAAATATGTAAGGTCATATCTACGTGGGTTTGATTACAGAAACTAATAAAGTATTCTCTTAATAATGAAAAAAGAATAAGATAAGATTACAATAGCAAAAAGCAATTTAAATATGCTCAGGGACCATTTTCATCTTCAGAATTAAGGATTATTTTAATCTTACATCACTGCTTTTTCTCTTTTACTTTCCTTTTTAATTTGATTTTAGGATTCCTTATTTTTAATGTTCATACACAGATTTCTTTAACTGAAATACCAAATAGTTTCTCTGGTGTGAAAAACTATAATAGTACACAGGATCCTAATGAGATAATTAATAATGTGAAATAGGAAGTAAAGGGCTAAAGGTGTAGGGAAAGTGGAAAGGGTGGGGGAAAGGTAATAAGGGAGAGAAAAAAATATGAGAAACTGAAAAAAATGGAAATAAAGTGTTTGTAAATGGGGAGGGGAGGAGGGGGTGAAGGGAGGTCAGGGACAAGAGGAAAAAATGAGAATCAAGACCTATTATGTAAAGGTACAGGATCCCAATAATGAATGTAACTGTACTGTATACCTAGATTGTACCAATAAACTCAATAAAAAGAACAAAAATTTTAAAAAAAGAACTAGAAAAACAGTAGTCATGTACGTTTATATTTTCACTAAATATTATATTTTTATGAGTAATTTCTTGTATGACAAAACTTTCTACTGTATTTTTATTTAGTGATAGTCTACTTCCCATATTTACCACAGTTTATTTGTGCTTTCTTCTGTTAAACTCTTCCAGTTTTTGGATTTCTACTTACTTAGAATATTTTCTCTGAGTGGGACTATAGGACCAAAGGTTAGAAATTTCCATGAATTCCTGATGCCAGTGAATGGTTCCACTAATAGTGTATAAGTCTGTCTCACCATACTTTCCTTATTCTCTACTATTGCCTTTAAAAATTAGAAAAGTCTTACAATGTGATGGACAAGAACAAAATAAGTGTTGCATTAAAATATTAATGAGATTTAATTTTCCTCTGTCTGGATTTATT